>NC_133492.1:14980561-15173638 GCF_025370935.1 Choristoneura fumiferana
AATGATTACTTTGTTTAGCTTTAACCGGCCCTGTAACAGAGCAATAAAATTAACCACAGTTTATCTTGAGCTAATTTAGTTCCACAACTTTGAAAATTACTTGTATTGTGATTATTATCATAATATCATAATTGACTCTGAAATCCGTTGTTTGTTATGTGACAGGCGATGTCATTTATGCTATTGGATGACGTATATTGAAAATACCTACCATTTAATTGTTTGAAATAAATATAATATCCCCCAGGACCCAACCGTATATTTTATATATCGCGTGTTAATGCATTCACTGCCACCTGACTTCCACAGGGGTCACCGACGCACATGTGCGTTCATAATGTATGAATAATTATGACAGCGGCACTGGGCGAAATTCCGAAAACGCATATATTATGCGTCCGTGGCAGTGAATGCGTAAATAAATATCAAAAACGTCTTTTATTTCAACACCGTTAATTACCTACCTACCTATTTTTTTTTTTATTACGATCATAATGTAGTATTTCAATTAATAGAACACTTATATTATAAAACTACACGCCGCATCATCTTTTTACTGCGCCAAGTGGCAGAGCTGCAATCTAACTGCTCTATAGCCAAACTGATATATGAGGGCGGAAAACAAACCTACAAGATAAGGGAGTGGCCTCTAGTTCACCTAGTGTCTAATATTTCAAACGCATTAAGCTAACCAACGCCACAGGTAAATCGAATGTTTTACGACTACATTTGAGAAGACTGATTAATTGGGTACTTTCTTAAGTAGAGCGCCAAAGTTCTCTAGTTATACCGTAATTTTTGTCCAAATCATCGTTTGTCATATATTTTTTCCCACTGAAGCCTCAAGAGAATTCAAACAAAAAAAAATGAAATAAAAAACTATAGGTTAGGTTAGGTTTGTTTTATAACAATTCTGAACAATTATTGGCTTCAGAGAAAAAAGGCTTATGACAAACGATCATTCGGACAAAGATTACATTCGGACTTTCAATAAGTATGAGTGCGATGCGATATGGACCCATCTACTTATATTTATATTGTATTTCGATCCAATGTATGAAAAGTGTAAACAAAGACGCCATTTATCCGACCACAGACATTCAATGATGTGTAAACCTAGAACCTACTGCAAAATAATTAATCAGTTCAGTCAATCGATTAAAATATGAATTTAATAGATCAAAGTATTTTTTTTTTTTTTATTATTTACAATACTTGATTTCATTCCAAAGACAGTTTATTCAATTATTAAAGCAGTAACTATTTTTTAATTTAAAGGAAAGTAAATAAAATCGCTTATTCATTCGCGCATTAATCGATTTTTAAAATGTCAAATTTTCCACCATCTCTACGCTAGTCTATGCTACTACAGATTATACACATGTTTCAATCAAGAAATAACGTCAGATTTCGACGAAGATTTTTCAAATGAAAAATATAAATATTGAAAAATCAAGTGAATTTTGGTGAAAAAAAGTGATTAGATATAAAAAGGCACGAATTATAGAAATATGTGTTATTGATTCGATCAGCTAGTATTATAACAAGAATTTTGATGAAATCGGTTTGTTTACACTTTAATAAATTGGATAGGCATAACGTATACTTTACTTATCATCAGCTGAAAGACGTCCATTGTTGAACAAGGGCTTCCGCCTTAGGTCGCCACAATGGCCACATCCACCGGTTGCGCGCAACTCTCGCAATGTCCTCAATCAACCTAGTGGGAAGTCTACCAATGCTTCGGCCCCCAGTTCGTGATCACCACTCAAGGACCTCTCTCCTCCATCCAATGGTTACTTGTTCTTCGAGCGATGTGGCCCGCCCCTTGCCACGTCAACTGGCACATTCTTCGAGCTACGTCGATGACTTTAGTTCTTCCGTAATTTCCGTATTCAGGATTATATCGCGCAAAGAAACTCTAAACATAGCTCTCTCCATACTATAGCTCGTTGCGCTCCAGAAGGCCAATAATCAAAGTCTATATCTCAGAAACCACAAGTTGAAGACTCAAATAATGATTGATAATAAGTTATTTTATTACAAATTAGGTATTCGACCAATGTTGTTTAGATTACTTTGATAGTTTCTTTACGTCATTTTCAATCGCTGGAGAATTCAATTAGTCATAGCAAAACTGTTAGTGACCTAGAAGTATGGTTTTCTTTTCTTAGCAGTTTACAAATACATAATTTTAGATGCATAGCTTTCTACAATTGGCTATTAAAATTATACACTTTGTAGATAATCGAAATGAGAAACTCCTATGTATTTTCAAAACTCATCAGGCTTTACTGCATCGTAACAAAGTTTACTGCTTCGATTAAAAATCTGTATGCTATTTACTCGTGAAAAACAGTACCTAACGAGAAAGAAAATTAGACTTTATTAATACGGGAGTATTCTTCATACGCGTTTATTGGGTTAACCTGTATCTGACTCTTCCGCCTGGCAAAAGCTCTATTGTAGCCTAGACAAAGGTGCTCTAACTAATATATTTAGGGGCTGTTTCACCATCCATTGATTAGCGTTAACCGACGGTTAAATGTGATGCCGTCTCCGTCTATTCGAACAAAACAAATAGGGACGGCATCACACCTAACCGCCAGTTAACATTAATCAATGGATGGTGAAACAGCCCCTTAATGGCCAATTTCAACACTTTAGTAGTATTAAATTATAAAAATCGCTTTTAACTAAACTCTTCTTTTCTGAGTACGATATATTTATTTATGTGGACATGATTTTCTGAAGATATTGTAATTTAGGTAGGTACCTAAATGAACCTCGGAATCGTCTACAAACTTACATTGTAAATTTAAGAAAATACCACCCACCGAGTTGATAACCTCCCCCTTTTTTAAATCGGTTAAAAATTATCATTAGGATCGGCTTATTAGGGCCCGATTTTTTAATTTGAATGAATTGGTAAAGTTGCTTATTCTGACTATGGTTAGCCCAGTTTCACTCTATGTCCTACAATTTTTTCATTGAGTTACACAAAATGTATGGAAATTTCGTAACTAAACTGAAAAAGAGGAACTCAAAATGAAAAAAAACATCAAATAAAAATGGCCCATTAATAAAAATCAAAACAATTACAGTTTAAATAGAAAAAGGGTTCGGGGACAAACTTTACAGGTGCGATCTTGTGATCGGGAATAAAAAAAGTAGATATGTCCATAATGTTAATCAGCCGTGAGTACGCCTCAATCTTTGTTAGGTATTTGTTAGTCTATTATTTTAGAATGCGTAAAAACTACTGATATAATAACTAAGAAGTTATTCTATCAGTGCGTCAGACCAGTCTAAAGCCACCGATGCCCTTATTAGGTCATGACATGAAGAACGCCGTAATAAACCAGTAGTATAGAACAAACCACCTTGTTAAACCAATGTTACTGGGATCCCGTGTATTGTGACTCCTACGCCGACTAAAAAGTATCTAAGTAAACGACAAAAGAGGAAGCAAGATTTCTCATTCAAAATAGTTTCGTGTTCTTGCAATTTGCGTGAAAATGTGACATTTACGAAGAAAGTGGCGCCGTCGTTTAGTTTCTACTAATTTTCGGGCGGCGCGGACACTCGTATTGTAAATGCGAAAAGTTTACCTATGTTTTTTTTTACATATACCTAACTGATCGTGATTGAACCCTATCTCACCTGATGTTACGTGCTGATGTTGAGTGCAGTGTGTCTATGTTTTTTTGAAGAAGAAAAAAAGAAAAAGAAGAAAAATAATTATTTTATTTAATCTAATTATTTAATTTTAAACTGAATGTACGACTAAATATTCTATGAATATTTACTCGTAAGCGTCTACCTGTTGCCGTTATTAATATCGAGCAAAAAAACAAAAAAAAACACGTTTGTTGCATGGGAGCACCCCTTAAATATTTATTTTATTTTGTTTTTTAGTATTTCTTGTTATAGCGGCAACAGAAATACATAATCTGTGAAAATTTCAACTGTCTAGATACCTATTACGGTTCATGAGATACAGCCTGGTGACAGACGGACAGACGGACGGACGGACAGCGGAGTCTTAGTAATAGGGTCCCGTTTGGTACAGACCCTTTGGGTACAGAACCCTAAAAAAATTAAAGGATATCCTGTACAAGAAACTGTCTATTTTAGCTTTCATTCTATCTTTAATAATCTATGGTTTAAACATAACGAACCTTTAAACCGGAATGATAATAGAGGTAAATATACTGCATACAAGCAATTAATAAAAACCAGTCAAGCGTGAGTCAGTCGTAAAAAAAACTTGGTAATTGTTCTATCAGCAGTGTACTTAATGAACTTAAACAGGTAGCCGGGTCGATTTTTTTTTAATGTTATCTTTCGTAAAGTATCATGTAAACAGCAAGAAAGTAAGTAAACCTAAAAATAATAATATTTCCCGCTCACTCGTTACAAATGTGAGCAAGAGCGTAATATGATTATGGGTCTTCTTTCATGCAGTTTACGTTTTATATGCGTGCCTTTTTTCGATACGGAATCCTCGAGGAGCGAGTCTTCACGCACCTAGTCGGTTTTTTCATTATAAAACAGATTATAGCTTTATGTGTATCGGAAACGTAAGTAAGTGATTGCACCACTAATTGATAGCGCTAATTTAGTGCAATTGGACTGGCTCCGATAGCAGTATTAATTAGTTTTCATATTAAATCTAGAATTCTCATTTAATTTCTCAACACCGTCTTATAAAACTGAAATTATTTATAGGTAAATTGAATAAGAAATATTTTTATCAACGAGTATTTTAACACTTCGAAAAATGTTCACTTAAATCTGATACTTAAACCAGCGAAGCATTCAATTGCGTGTGACCCAATCCGTTGGCCCGCGTGCGAACTACGGCCCAAGCCCTCTCATTCTAAGAGGAGGCCTGTACCCAGCAGTGGGACGTAACTATATAGGCTGTGATGATAATCTGATACTTAGCTGTATATTTACAAAATATATAATTAAAAATTATGACATTCTTAGTTAGGGACTAGGTCAATTGGGGGTGTCAATAATAAATTAATTACATTATATTAAAATTAAATAACTACAGAAAACGACTTAAAAAGCATTTATCTCGAAATGGTTTTCGATTTATCATACATTGCAAAAAAATAAACATCCCCAATTGGGGTCAAGTGTCCCATGATATTATTATTATTAGTACCTATAAAGGTTTTTTCAGTTAATTTCATTGTCAGTAAACAGTAAAAAAACAGGGAAGTACTTACATAGAAAAAAAAGATAAACCATAGGCGGCATAATTGCCCCTAAACTGTCCTTTAAACACTTGTTATATTATATACTTCCATTAACACATCATGTTGCTTACAACAAACTTGTAACTGTATATAGAGTCATGTGGGGTAAACGTACGCAGTTCACTGTAATGTACGCAATTCCATACATTACAGTGTGTACGTTTACCCCACATGATTCTAAGATAATAGTTTCCTGTACAAACAGCAGCAATCAAATATAAGTGTATATAACAGAAAACAAGGTAGTTCATCGCGATAAAAAATAATTATACATATCTAAGCAACACAAAGGCGCCACTAAATGCGCAGTAGATTATCATTAAACATGCAGATATTAAATTAAATAGGTATCCAATTTGATTTATACCATCTTTACGAGTTATGTTGCACTGACAATCACTTGTATAGAACCAACCAATCGTAAATCAACATTGTGACGGTATACACGTCAAATGTAAAACAACCAATCAGAGAGGAGTATTAATAGACCTGAGTATAATTTTCTTTAATTCAAATGCAAATTTTTAGGTACAGCGTGGACGGTTTACGAATGATATTTCTTAGTATTTATAGTAATTATAGTTAAAACTATTTGTCGGTTGGAAGATTAGTGTTAGTTTAAACGATGCACGTGGGTTTGTTAAAATAATTATAATATTCAGTATAATCTAGGTATATTAACGAACACATAGACATTGCAAATAAAACGCCTGTCGTCCTCACACCATCGTCATAATATCGTGTGCTATTTGTAAAAGTTGGGCCTGTGTGACATATGTATTGTTTCATTTGGAAGTGGCTAAGGGCAGGGTTTGCATGTGAACTTGTATGTGTCGCACAAACGTAGCTACTAAGCACGATTAGTAGCAGAGAGAAGCGAGGTAAAAATATTGTAATTTATTAACATTAAAGTCATAGTTAGGTATGTGCTTGTAATTTTATATTGTGCCTGTTTTACTTCCTTCTCACGGCTGGTTATGATTGTACAGTCGGGGCATAAATGTATGTACTTTGCCAAGACGTCAAACATATCTATACACCTTTATGGCCTATAACCATAAGGTCGGTGTATACACATATTTTTTACGCTCTGGTTGTATAGATATTTATGCTCTTAACTGTACCTATTATTATTATTAGCTTATTCTGTTCCACTGCTGAGCATGGCCTCGTCATATCTTCTAAATAAACTATTAAAAAAAATTTTTTTTTTCTCTAACACTTTCATGGCACTATATATCATTATTATTATCTCTTAATAGGTATTACTCTTTGAGGTTCCTCTACTTCTTTCTCCAAATCGCCATTTGGTTTATAATAGTTTTGGCATAATTCTCACCAGCACCATCACTCTATTTCTGCTTATATCTATATTGAACAAGATTTCCATCTGCATTGCTATCCACGTCAAGAACTAAACACATATCCTGTCCCACATCCTTCAAGAAACCTTGCAACTATAACATCTTCTATAGATATGACATCACTATAACCGCAACACAATTAGTTATCATGTCACAATACAAATCATTACTAATTGACCAAACTTTATTACCTATTCAGCAAACTCCAACGACTCGATATTTCGCACCTCAGCTTGCGAGATCCGTCGCGTCATTATTAATATTCTTTAATGGTTCGATGCTACTGTGCTACGTAATATTTATTCTTCTTGCTTTTGGGATTTCACATCAACAAAAAAAAACGTAAGGCACTAAACACGGTTCCATGCCCACTTATATTGTTCAGAATTGCAGTTAATGCTCACTCGCAGTAGCGTGTAACACTAATTTTGAGTCGCGTGTCAAATTTCGCCCTGTAGCATCTAAATGATGAAACTAAGTGGATTCGCGACATCCGTTGACCTGATTTGTTTATTACCTACTCATCTTCTCATCGACCCCCGGGGCTGGACCTTTGTTACTCCTATTATCTTGTTCTACGATCGTTTGTGGCCTATTGAAATCGTCCTTCAAACCTTTATATTCATTGACACCATTCTGACAAGCAGAGGTAACAAACATTATAAATATACTTAATACTGTCGAAGAAACGGAATTGTGTATCAGGAAAATTTCATAATCAATTTCAATTGAATCATAGTATTCAATTCGGCCAAATGCTTTTTATTCTGAAACAATAAATGTTTTCAATTTTTAATTGAACTAACCTAACCTTTCTCTTTTTCTTACTGCTTCTTTCTTTTAATCTTTCTTTCCTCCTTTTTTCTTTATTTTTTATGATATAGGTACTTGATTTACTCGTAAACCGTTAGTTAAGACACGTTCGTCATTTGCTTACTTTAGATAAAGCAATAACCTTAACCAGACCCAATGTAGTGACTCCTTACAAACAAGGATATCCGCCACTTACACGACTACTGAATCACTTATTCCGTTTTTCACGGTTAAGCAAACAAACTGAGTTCCTTTTTCACCTTTAACACATATCAGTGACGTAACAGTTATGGATAAAAAGACTGAATCATTAATAAAATATTTGTTATAATCTGATTATTGGCGCCGACGCGATAGTACAATGATAAGGGATATTCGCAAGCAAACTTGCGAAATGACGTGCCTGCTGATCTGTGCGCGGGCGCCAGTGATGTCACCTGTCGATCTCACAAGGAAAATTGGAAAATCAATTACGCCTAAGTGCTCTAGAAGTTTTTTTTATTTATATAAGAGCGGGCAAACGAGCCGAACAAGAGTTTTTTTTAATCGACTGGATGGCAAACGAGCAAGTGGGTCTCCTGATGGTAAGAGATCACCACCGCCCATAAACATCTGCAACACCAGGAGTATTGCAGATGCGTTGCTAACCTAGAGGCCTAAGATGGGATACCTCAAGTGCCAGTAATTTCACCGGTTTTCTTACTCTCCACGCCGAAACACAACAGTGCAAGCACTGCTGCTTCACGGCAGGATTAGCGAGCAAGATGGTGGTAGCAATCCGGGCGGACCTTGCACAAGGTCCTACCATCTGCCTTGAATGTAGATCCAAATAATTTATTATTTTTAGAGTATGGTCATGAGTATATACTTATACATAGGGTTAATCTGTACCATATTTTTTCTCGAAGCCTTTCAGGCTATTGTCAACCTCCTATAATTTTGCGCTGGCTATAAAGCTACGAGTAGAACCCTGAATTTTCAGTATACGTGTCCTGCCTCCTGCCTCGGACGGCTTCTACAGTATATTTTAATAATAATTCTAAAAAATAAATACTATTAATGAATCGGCCAGTGAATATACAATGAATCAATACTTACACATATACACACTTTTCGACCACAGTAAAATAATTTTCAAAAATATTAACACGTAGTTTTTACTTAAACTTACCCAACCATCAGTTAAGTAACTATTCCGAATAAACACCTTGTTTACAATAACTCTATTGTTGCTAATTTCTTTTATCATAATTTTGTACTTATTAAACTGTAGTGCTATAAATGCGCAGACGGTGATACCGCGAGAGATATGTATCGTACACATAGTTTTACGTGATATGGATTAGTTATTATACATGAACTGTTATAAGATAATCAGATACAATTTGTAAGAAAGAAATTAGTGATTACGTCAGAATCAAATTTTTTTTGAACAGTTCTTTCGATGAATCTACCTACTACACTGCGACTGCGCGCTGGGTCAATTTATTGTAGTTAGTTGAAATGGTAAGGCTTGATTAAAAGTTAGTTAGATTACTAAAATGGTACAAGTACCCTTCGAGCAAGTGTTATATATAAAATACAATTGCTAACGTAAGAGGTATATGTATATATACTTATTACATTTAAGAGCTTTTAGACACCGCGTTTTTGAAACGCGATGTGAACGCGCATTTTATAAACGCGATTTGACAGCGCTTTTTTGTTTCCATAGAGAAGTCATACAATTGGCGTGGGTTGCGTGTTTTTATCGGTACACACACGCAGTGTGCAAATGCACTTAACTTTACATTTCAAAAAAACGTACTTGGGTGAATGAAATGTATAAGTATTTACAAATTGTACAACTAACGACAAATTTCCTAAACGTGCACGGAAAAAAAGGATGTCTTAGATTAAGACAAATACCCTTAGTCGTATTTAGCCAGACGCCATATTGTATTGGATGAAGACAATTAACGGGGTCCTAGTGAAAAAGGGTTAATTCTGCAGAAATTACTCAGCTGTTTCTATTTTATGTGTAAAGGGGTTTAAGTCGAAATCAGCTGTTCAACTTCTGCAGAATTAACCCCTTTTTCACTAGGACCCTAAACTATTATCTTACTTAAAGAAAATAATTACTTCGATTTAAACAATATTCCTGAGACTATGAATTTTCCATGTGCTGAGCTGATCAAATTAAAAATGTTTCGCTTTCGCTTTATCGAACTTTTTACTTCATTTAATTAAAGAAAGAAAGCAAAAAGGACATGAAAAAATCTTAGTACTTAGTAAAAGGCTGTAACAAAAACGAAGACTGAAACAAATTGACACAAAATGGTCCCGAAAAGCTCAATTCTCAACCGACGATAATTTCTTTTACCAAACCAGATTTGATAATATCCAGCGGAATTGTGTATATAGAGCTAAATATCTCCACCCACAGCGTCTAACCAATCACCTTTTTACCAAATTTGGTGTCTACTCTCAAATTCGGTAGGCGTGGTCAACATTTTTATTATTCGCACATGCGCATTAAAAAGGACGCCATCTTGTTCCTAAATGTCAAGTTGGACAACGCGGAGCGGTCGAGCAAGGTGCAAGCAAAGCTACCTGTACCTAAAACAGATAATTTTCATAAGATTTTCACCTATGTAGGTACGTCTCAGATAACAACGGTTTTTTAAAATTCATTGAAAAAAAATAAGACCTTTAAACGTTTTACACTGAATCTGAAATACATCTGCACTTGTAATGTAATATGTAAATAAAATGGTGATGTAACTGGATTAAAATATACAAATGTAATAATATGTAGGTATGTACATAATGCTTTTATATAAATACATACTCATGCTAGCATCGACTTACTAACCCTAATGTTATTTAGCAGGCGCTCTAAAAATTCATCAATTCATCAGGTTGGTCGAAGAAAACAATAGATAACAAATAATAATACACGATCAAGACGTTCATTTACGTAAAATATTATAATTGAAAACTTTTTGAAAACGTAAGTGATTATATGTACTAAATTACAAAATTACCTGAGTCATTGGCGCCTTTTGTGGACTTTAGTCTACACCACCGTTATCAAGTGCAAAAGAATTCACAAAATCCGCAACTACATATTTCACTATCGATCAGACTTCATAAAAATTATGAACCTCCACTACTTTTTATCAATGAGAGTGTCAATACTAAGTTTACGCCGGGAAACCCTCACTGTTTCTTTTATATTAATTTTCGTTTTTTTTATATCGTACATTCTTCAATCAGGAACAAAATTGACTTTTTTTCAAAGAATCATAAAATTGCAGTCCATTAATAAAGGAGGTTTAAACGAACAATCGTTTGTCGTTGGGGCCGAAAGGTTCACGAGTGGAGACCGCGGATCGGCAAGCGCAGCGTAGGACGTCCACAAACGAGATGGACGGGTAACCTGGTTAAAGTCGCTGGTTCACGGTGGATGCAAGCCGCTTCCAACTGAGGCAACTGGAGGTCTCTGGGGGAGGCCTATGTCCAACAGTGGACGTCCTACGGCTGATATGATGATGATGATGAAACGAACAATCATAAAAACTCCTTATATATTATACAGTCAGCAGCAGAAGTAGATGATCAGTTGTGACGCTCAAAATAAGCTAAACACTCTCTCATTGACAGTAGAGTCTTGGGTGCATCATTTTGAGCACCGCAACCGCTCATCCACTTCTGCTACTGACTGTACATATAAACTCCTCGTGTTTTGATAAATCGTTTAAAAGATTATTATTTTAGTCTTTTAAACGATTTAATAAATAAGTTCTCTGAAACTATTACGGCTAAGCTAAAAACCACCCATTATGTATACAAACCGAGACATACGAATTTCATTAGCAAAGGAAATAGTACACTTACTTTATATTTAGGTGTTTCTTTAATGATTTTCTATCGCTATGTAGTAGTCGATGAGACATTTTATCTCTCTGGGAGTGGCCAGTATCCTATTAGTCCGGTTCTGACGCACGCGCAGTCTTTACCACGCCGCCATATTTTCCTCTATTTTCTTACTTTTATTCTTTGTGGCCAGTCGCATCGCGTCGTGTGTCTTCTTCTTCAACCTATTTTGGCTTAGGAGGGCAGCATATTCGTAGTTGTAGTCCATAAGTACCAACTACTCAATGATAGTCACTATAAGTAGTTTGTTGCCGGCCTTTAAAGAAAGTATAAAGTATAAATAAAGTATATATTTTTTTCTTTTCTGATGTCATGGTTGTCTGAAAACACTGACGGAATTTGATTCCACAATTTCACTGTATTACGTGGCAACAGGTGCCGAGGCAAATGTACAGTGGTAGACCGTTACTCATGAGATGGTGACGAGTTCATAACAACTTCTCTCTCTCTCTCCTTTCTTTCTCTCGGCTCTACCGCCGGCGCTGTTTTTATTAAGCCGGGTCTCCACTGAGCGATCTGCCTTACGCGGTAGCCATTTTCGGTACGATTTTGAGCCCTGTGTCCAACAAAATCATGTCTCATGCGCCTGCCGCGCGGGGCGCCTCGCTCAGTGGAGACCCGACTTTACTTAATCAGTGTGCTGGATGATATCGATGATCCTAAGGACAATTGATCGAGTCTTTTAGCTCTTTTTCTGGTCTCGCCTTGGTTCTTGACGCCTAAAGGACTAAAAGCCTAGAAAGCTTTTAAGCTCTCAAGCCTGGTTCTATTCGAAAACCTTGACTCTCCGAGCTAGAAGTCTTATTTATAGCCACGGTACCTATTCGTTTAAGGTAAAATATACAGTAGGCTTTTACCTCGGACTTAAAGCCCGGGTAAACGGGTGCGGGTCGTGCGCGGACCCGCCACAGGTGTTTCAAATGGCGGTATATGGACGCACGACCTGACCCGCGTCCGACCCGCGTCCGCCCTCGGTGTGATGGCGTCCATATACCGCCATGTAAATACGCCCGTCGCGGGCCCGCGCATAACTAGCACCCTTCGTCTGTGTATGTTGGGCTTAAGTCTTTCGGAACACTCATTGATGACGTTCATTGTTGCAGGCAGGTGATGTGTGCGCGACGCCCGCGCCGGTAAGGCGGCGGGCCGGCGGGCGCATGCGGGCCGCGCGCGCCCGGCCGGCGCCGTCCCCGGCCGCGCGCGC
Source organism: Choristoneura fumiferana (assembly GCF_025370935.1). NCBI lineage: Eukaryota > Metazoa > Arthropoda > Insecta > Lepidoptera > Tortricidae > Choristoneura > Choristoneura fumiferana. The sequence continues at coordinate 14,993,134 of NC_133492.1, forward strand.
GCCGAGCCTCGCCGCTATGCGCATGGCAACTGCCCTCGCCACTCTGCTCGCGGTAAGACATACTTATGTATACAACTACTGGCGAAAAGGTTCCGCCATGGTAAATGATTCAGGTTATTTGACTGTATCCTGGTCCTCATTAAAGTCATTGCCGTACCTAGGAGGAGACAGGGGAGGGTAGTCCCCCCCCCCCTTCTTGGAAATTGTATGCCTTACAATAGTAATACGCGTCAACTTTTGAAGAAAACTTTATTACACAAGCTTTATATATTTTTTATTTATACGAATTTTGTAAAGTCGAGTTCATAAACTGGTGCATGTGCAAAAATTTGATCAAAAACATCTGAACACGCTTCTACGCCGTTAACAGTAGAGTCGTGTTTAGATATTTTTGATCAAATTTTTGCACATGCACAAGTTTATGAACTCAACTGTAAGTTAAACAAAAGCTCTAAAAACACTCAATAAGAGGTTGCTTCAGCTCCAATGCAAATGTGCTTAGAATGTTAAAAAAATAATTTCTTATTATTTTTACCAGCGAATAATATGCACTAATATGCACTAATCTCCGATATCTCCGGCACCGGTCGCTGCGCCAGTCAACCGCGCCTTACTTTATCTGACAGCAGCGTGTCTGCTTACGAATTTTACATTTAATTTGTTTTGTAAATACCTACAAAGTAGATATTCCAATTATTAGTAGGCTGAAGCGTCACTTTCAAGAAAGTTCATAAATCATACGTGCAAAGTCCCACAAAACTATCTCAAACATGACACAAACTAGGTACGTGGATACCAAATATATCGACGTTTCGACCACATTACAATATGGTCAAAACGTCGAGACAATAACTATCATATTTACTTAAGTATATTAATTTATTTCGTCCGCATAAGTATAATTAGGTGACAAACAAAACAAGAGAGCAAACTATGATGTGTCTATCGGCGTACTACATCATTTGGATAGAACTGACATTAGATCACATAAGATAGGATAAAATTAATACAGCGAGTCATAATGAAAATGTCACGTCTAGGTCCCGGATTAAAAATAACTATATGAGTGAAAATCGTAAAAAATCAAAACAATAAACATATGTAAATGGGTACAGGTTCATTCCAGCTTCAATGTTCTAAGTGGGACTCTGTTCAACAGTGGACGTTTCTGGCTGATGATGATGATGATGATATGATGATGATGATGATGATTTTTTATATTCACAACAGCCGGTGGAAGTTTTTGAAAGATTACGTTAGTCATCTTCAACTGTACCTATGTCACATCATTAGGAAAGCCATCCTACGCATTTTCTACCTGTACTGGAAATGCATTTTTAGATAATTCCTTTATTATTATCTACAGATATTAAAATCTTCAAACCCGGCAGTTAGCATTAACTAATAGACAATTTGCATTTTGGTCTCGTCTTTGTTCGTTTGGATCCTTAAGAATTCATTTGCAATGGAAAAAAGCGTTAATAAAATAACCAGTAGGTGTCAAAGACTTAATTCGTCATAACATAACTCATGACTTAATCTTTTCCTCAATTAAAACGTCATCACGTGACGTTAACGTTGGCTCGACATTACTATCACACGTACTGTAAGTACAAGCGTAGGAATGTTTAACTAGCATAAGTATGAATGATTAAGTATTCTGCACCTATTGGAAATAATTCTGATCCGCATTCGTTCTTAGAAACTTCAAATAGCGAACCTACTGGCGTATTAACAAAGTTAATGTTAAGTACTATGATGTATAGGATATCATTTAATAATATTGTAAATCTGTTCAAAATATACTTCAAATAGCGAACCTACTTTTTTGACAATCATAAGTGCTTATTATAGCCTATAAAGATACTTTGACTTTGACTTTCACTGAATGATGTTTAAAAACAAAATTATGAATATCGAACAAACAGGTCAGTCGTATCATTTTAGTAAGATTTCATAACAGTAAAAATCACTGCTAATAGGATTTTAATTTCATTAGGACGATGATACATTTTTATCAAACACAGAACAACCAACATGACGACAACGAATTGATACTCCGGAAATATTTTTTATCTAAAAATTCATATTGGCACCACGCGGTGATCACCAGCGGCATTTCCAATAAGGCGGTCTGCCAAATCGCCTACATTTTATTCCACCGATTTGAGTGTCTCGCGGCAGTATGCTACGAACCGCGGCCTACGCTAGTCGTCTTAGAAAAAAGTTGCGCTCTACGATCTGACAGCTGTAGCGCGCGGGAACTGAAAATTTGAAAATGGAATAACATTCGGATTTTTCTACTTTTTTAATAGTGATGCGAAGGACTAGAACAAATTTTAGTTTATTAAACAATTTTAAAGTGATAAGATTAAAAAACATAAGTATGTCAAAGTGGCTTCGATTACAAAGTTGCACACGGGTGGTTAAAATATAGTTTTCAAATGAACGGAAGTGTTGACCTCAAGTTTTATGTATGATTTATTCAAAACCTTGGACAAATTTAATTTTGCTCATGGCAATTAAAATGGTGAGTAGATTAATAGTATTTTAATGTTTGACAGGAACGTCTTAATTTGATTTTAGTGTCAATAACGATTGCTTGTTTTTTAATCAAGCAGTTGATTAAATATTTCATGGTTACATCTTACATTATTTATGGGTGTTTACGATGTAGTTTTTATACTATGTTTTCGATTTTCAATTTCATTAATAAAAAAAATCGTGCTCTCCGAGCTGCTACGAAGTGCTTATTTTATAGGAGTTTAACCCTAGAAGTTCAATACATCGTTAAAATGCTCGCAAAACTGCGCTGTTAACATATCATTAAAACTAAACGACTCGATTGTGAATAAAATGAAAGACCTTTAATAAAGAAATTAATGTATAAATATGGAGTTTTAAAAAAGGCATAACTATTGGCTTTCAAGCGGAATGAGAATATCTACATCTTTCAAAACTTTATGTGTGAAATTAAAATCAAAATTTAACGCATAATCTTGGGCAAATTCAAATGCCGTGGAAAACTGCTACTTACATATTTGTTTCGCAAATAATTAAATGCTCTTTTGCGCGCCACATTTATATGTGAAATTTCAGTAAAAACTAATCTTAATTTTTTCCGTTTTCGTCCTTGCTTAAATTGACCCGATTGTCAAAACTAAAAAAATAAATGGATCCAAAACGCAAAATGTTAAGCTCACAGCTTGAACACGACGTCTATGAAGAGATGTAGAGTATTCTAGAGCAGTGATGCACAGACCGCGGCCCGCTGTAGATGTAGATACTTGTGGCCTGCCAGCGACTAAACAGACATACTTAGCGAAAACCTGAGGAAATTTGGGTAATTTCAGTTGTTTTCATTTTCTGCGGCCCGCCTTTAGATTATCTGTCCTAGTGGCCCCTAGTCCTAATAAGTCTGTGCCTCACTGATCTAGAGCGATTAATGGCGATTGGCTTTTAGAGATTTTACTCTTTTCGCTTGACGCCTCAACTAATTTTGTCTAATGTCACATGACTCAGCTTTGATATGTGCATTTTTTGACATGTTTTACCCTGGAAAAGCACATATATTTTAACCCAACATCTAATCTAAAGGAGTTCCTATGACATTTAACATTTTGAATACGAAAACTTGTGAGTAACACTTGTATGAGTATAATTATATTATAATAAATTAGTACGTTTATTACTACTTCAAGCTGAAACAGTTGGACGGTTTTGTTTCAATTTATAATGGAGATAGCAAGCTGGATGGGCACACTTTTTACAACTAAAAAATCTTTAGAAAACTACTAACATAAAGTCGCAGGCAGAAGTTAATACTTCATAGTTTATTATAGGTAGGTATTTATGTAAACCTACTTAGACGAACTAGGAAGTAGTAGGTAGTAGCCAGGTTGGTGACAGGCCATAACTAAGCACTTTACCCTATTACGATACATCCAAAAGGTCAACGTCCCTATTGTGGCGTTTACGGATGAAACGATAAGCTCGAATCGGGGCACTCGATATACCGACGATTAATCGATTAATGACCATATTATGCGTTAGAAATCGAATCCTGTCCGACGGACGGGCTGTTAGTCATTGTGTTACAAGTTTTACGCATTTGCTACGCATCAATTTAACGTGATAGATAATTAAATCGATTTTAGAAGAAAAGTGACTTATTTAGATTTAATGTTAGCGTGCAACGAACTTTTTTATTCCGATTATGACACTGGCTGCTAATATTACTGTCAAAAGAAAAGTGTCTCCTACTTTTTTTTTATAGAAATGCGGCGTGCATAAGTTTTACTGGCCAGTAACATTTGCAACTTCCGATATAGGTAGAGTCATTCACGATGACGCGTGCCGTGGTTCTTATTACAATGTCATTAATGTCTAATTTTGACAAAATCACGCGTCTTCGTTGATGGCACTAAGCATAACGACAATGGCTTGGAAGATAGTTGTAACTCAATGTATTTAGAAGCCGTTAAAGTTCTCAATATAAAAGTGGTAGAGTTCTAGCCATAACCAGTATGCGAGAAAAACGATTCAGGGCAATCAGCACTGGCGCATCGTTTCGAAGTAAGCCCGTGAATAGTATATAGTTTATACATGTAACCTTTCTGATGGAATTTCTCCCAAGTGATAAGTTGAAATATGAAAAAAAAACATGAATTTTCTACGTTCTACGTTCACGATACTAACGCCATCTAGCGATATTTCGCCTATCGAAAAAACCCCCATTAATAGAAAAAAAATACGTTATTTTTTCCATGCAAAGCCAAATTGTCATTGTCACTATGCGATAATGCCAATAATTGTTAAAGAATCTTAGACCAAAGACAAGAATAGACGGTTGATAAATGTAGCAACTGGGTTTGTTTGATCTGCCCAAACTTACTTTATTTTAATGTGTTAAAAGTAGTAAAATACACAATATAATCGTTTTGCTATTTGCAGGTTGTCAGTGCTAATTTGAATTGACAATACCTTAGCTACCTTAGTAACAAGGTCGATAATCGTGTTGCACGTAGCGACATCCTTGATTTCTTGGTTAACTTTGTATCTATTCTTGTCTTTGATCTAAAGGGTTGTTAGTAGGTACCTTCACAGATAATATAATATAAACTACGTTAAAGATTCAACGCTCGCATTCGACAATTCGCAGTTATATTTGCCTACAGTGCCAGTGCGACAAAATTCTTAATTAACCTGGCCAAAAACGGAACTAACGCGATTATCTTGCAAAACTTTACTTTGTACAGTTTGCCGTAATTGTGGCTGTTTGTATGTTTTGTTCATAGTCTTAGTTTGCATTTTGAGATTGAACCACTAATAATTTAAAGCTAATAATAACAATTTAAATAAGATGATTATGAAAAAAATCTTCACTTAGTGCGTGCCTTTAAAAGCAAACAACGCCAAGAAAAGACAGCATAAATTCGGGGGACTCATTTCATTTTGCAGCTTAGTCTTGGCTTACCTAGCTATAGCTACGCTTTTACATACATTGCCAAAGACGCAGACGTCTTCACGCTCATGATGTAGTGTTAAGTATTACCATTGAGTGTCCGCCAATTAATTATACTATCGGAATACGGTATATAGGTATTACTATTACTAATACCTATATACTTATACCACCCACATCTCTCATACGAGCAATCGTCAGGCGGCTTGTGCAACATTCGGCATCAAACGATCATCTCATGCATAAAATTTGCATTAACTGAACGGTATTGGCGGGGAAATATTGTCGTAATAGACGAAAACGCCCATTACATTACGCTGTGTTGATTTAGACATGTTAAAATTATAATTTATTTAGCAGTTGTAAAATGTTGAGGATCCACGGCTCGCACGGTGTTTGTATAAAAACCGGCCAAGAGCGTGTCGGACACGCCCAAAATAGGGTTCCGTAGCCATTACGAAAAAAATAAGTAATATTTTTCTAAGGATTTCGTATTTTATACGGAATCTTTCAAGTTTAGGTATATCTTATACCTTAGACTGCTATTTACTCATAAACTACTAATAATTCTCAAGCAAACTTAGCCATTATAGTTTTCCTTGAAATTTTGATATATTTACTACCATCCTGAATTTTTTCAAATTTTTCCACCCACCGGTTTAGATTTTAGAAGGGGGGAGATTTTAATGAAAATTTGCACTTTAAAATTGAATATTTCGCAAAAAAAATCACTGAATCGAAAAATCAGCATTAGCAAGCCCTTAATGTTTTTAAAAGACCTATCCAACGATACCCCACACTATAGGGTTGGATGAGAAAAAAAAAACACCCCCACTTTACGTCTATATGTGAGGTACACTAAAAAATTGTTTTTTTAATTTTTAATTACACCATTTTGTCTGCATAGTTTACTTATATATCCTTGCAAAATTCCAGCTTTCTGGCATTGATAGTTCCTGAGCAAAGCCGCGGACGGACAGACAGACAGACAGACATGGCGAAACTATAAGGGTTCCGTTTTTGCCATTTGATGATAATAACCTTTTAAAGCGTCAAGTACACCCCAACGGACTATCTCTGTAACGCAAAAAACGGTTTTTTCCGCAATATAGAATGTCAAACATTTATTTATTTATTGTTATTAATAAAACACGATAGTGAATGACGCGACTAAATAAGATAAAAACGATTTAATTGTTTTACAGCTGATAGTGTATCTTTTTTGGTATGCGATTTAAATCATATCAGAGCTTATCTCACTGATAACTTTGGACACACCCGCGCGATTTAACTAGTTTAATTTTTTTTATCCTATGGCTTTTCTTCAATGAAAAACTAAATTTCCGGTCAGTAATTGTAGTTATGATATGCCTTCTAACCACTTCACCACGTGATTTGTCTTTGATTAAGTAGCTATTGATAATTTAAAAGTCAGCACCTTCCTACAAAATACCACACGTTTATCCCAATCCTAATTATTTTACTCCTAATCATCTTCACTAATATTTCAAATGAAAATAGTGTTTCTAAAATTAGTTTTTTTGACTTTCTTTCAATAATTATCGAAGCACCTGAAGACCATGATGTAATTATAAATTGGAATTAGATGAAATTTCGCATTTTCCATTAAACTGCCCGGCTAAATACTGTGCAATATATAGACCTACACAATGGTCTAGCCTTTCCGCGATGGTAACGAAAAAAAATGAAAAATTCCTTACAATTAGTGCTACGCGTGATGACTACACATTAATTTTATTACAACCAAAATTATCGCTAAATACATGCATGTGTGTCATACATACACTAGTATTTACGACTTTGATAACCGATCGTCCAGATGTATCTGAATTCGGTAATAAATAGCTGTAGCATGTTACAGGGTTTTACCTTTTCCGGTGATATTGCGGGATTATTCGTAATCTTTATTGAATGTCACATGATCTTTGAGAAATTTTCCGTTTCTGTATGTGTGACAGTATCGATTAGGTAGCTTTGAAAATTTAACAAATAAGTATTATGGGACATCAACGCCAATTATCCTATTCCCAATGAGCAAGGCTTGTGTTATGGATACTAACCAAAGTCTCAACGGAACTCAAGAACAAACTTAGCATTTTTTTTACATTATATTTTCCCCAACAGGGGATCTCACACGTAACCTTAAGTTTTGTAGTCAGGTTTTCTAACCACTGTGCTATCCGGTCATCAAAGGTGGTCAAATTTGAAAGTAATTACAATAGCCTAATTTATTAAGTAACTTTATACAAGGTGTCTTGTAATCAATTGGTATCAACAAAACAATTCTGCTTAATTTGCAGTTTATGGTTTTTTTTTATTGGAGTCTCTTAACGAAAATTATTGAAGAAACGTCTTAAAAATACTTTCTTGTCAACATAAAATAGATATGATGAAATATGATCATGCGATTAGTATTATTAATGTTTAGACTTTTTTTTGTTAATTTAGTAAATCTTTGAAACACGTGGTTGCCTAGTACATAGTTACTTACTGTTTAATAATGATACAATATTTAGACTATAGTTACTAAGTAGTGCAAAAATCTTCTTTATCTAATTTTTTATCCCATTTCTATATTTTCTTTTGATATGTAATTTGTAATACCTTTTCCTTATTTTGAATCATTTTTTTAATCATAATCCATAACAGCAATTATAAATACAATATCTTATCACGATTGGTAATACACACTAGTATTAACGATTACTATTTGTGACATAAACCATTACTCATTTATTACTTACGAAAATGAACTTTTGTGTAGAATTTAGACATAAGTCCATTTAAATAAATAATTTCATTAATTATTATAATTGTAAATGATTGGAATACAAGGCTACTTCTAGACAAATACTTGGTTAAAGAAAACTCTGCGCTATCCGGTTATCAACTTTATTTGTAACTATCACATTTACATAACGTAAATGACAACAATTTTATATTAAAATTCTTGTTCGTCTTTCATCCCTTTATGGTTTTTCATTCATTTAGTAATCACCCTAAATCTGCCGAACACAAGCGATAGAGTGCCGCAAAATATAATGTATTCTTTCACAAGGATATTAAGAAAAAAGTCCGCCTGTCTAATGTCTAGTATCAAAGAAATTATGCTATTGAAAATGAACCCTAACAAATTTCCAAACGCGTCAACATTTTGTCTTATGTTTGTGATAGTTGGGCCTGTGTGTGACATTTTACGTGGAAGCAGAAATAGGGCCAGTCTCCTGAATGAAAACATATCTGTTGTACTCGTACATAACCACGTGGCTGTTTTGCATGTGTGGTAGCGGAGGAACAGGGTAAAATGTTGTGTTTCGATGTCAGTGCACGTTCAACTTGCTCGAATCTTCTGGCATGACAGAACTCTAGTTTGGACACCGTCTGGACAACTTTTACTTGCGTTTGCATTGTCCACATCAGAATGCTTCGTACCACATACCGGATAATCGAAATAAAACGCGTGAACGGTATCCAAAAACCCCATGTTGAACATTCCTGGACATGTTTGAACATCACATCCCTTATCTTGGACAAACAGGAAATGGATCTCGAACAGTCGGAGGCGTTGAAAACAAAATCCAAAACTATTTGATGTCCAATTGTTTGTTCAAACGTTTTACCAAATATTGGACGTCCCGGGGCCCTTTGATGCGACCTGTTGCGTCAAACATTTCGAAATTGTGTAAATATCGAGATGAAAGTGAATTTAGTGAGAAATATTCCCTTATTATTGCCGTTTTTAATTTAATTTTTGGAGATTTATCTTATAACTATACTTTGACAGCGCAAATCCATTAGATCCAGCAAACAAAGTAAAATTCTCCGATTTAACTAAATTTCCACGGAAGTTCTCAAAATAACATCGCAGAACATACATAACAAAGTTCATCCAAATCGGTCAAACTGTTTTAACGTGAAGGAGTAACAAAACACACACACGTACTTACAAACTTTCGCATCTATAATTATTTGTATCATTGGAAATCTTATTCTAGATAAATACTCAAAGTTGGAAATAGAATGTAATATTGTATAATGGTAAAACTAATCCCCCACCCCTCTGCCAAGCCTATAATTAATTAATTGGCTATAATTTCTAGTCTATGATAGCAAAATTCCAAATCTGTTTTTTTTTTAATAACAAAAAAAGTTTTCGCAAATTTTGATTGATACATTCCACAGCCGCCTTGTTCTGACTACGCGTTCCCGTCATAACTTCCTGAAATATGTTTATTTCCGTTGAACCATTATGAACTGAGCTAAAAAAATTATGTCACTATTAGCGTTCACCCGCGGCTTCGCTCGCGAAAACCACTACATTAGGGATTTGAATTGAATTTAGCATAAGTTATCATTATACCGGATGTAGCCTGTAATATGAGCAAATAATTAAAACATAGATCACACTCGTCCAACTGAACAACATTACTTCAGGGACTTTTAAAAATAATTAGTTTTTTGTATTTTTATAACAGTTTAAAGTTTATTCGCAGCAGTAATGTAAAGCAAATGTTTGATGTTTTTAGCATGACAGGCGGCGTCAGTTAGGTTCTAGGATGGCGTACATTGGCAACAGTATTTAATTTGTATGAAAAAAGGCAAAGTCTAAAGACTCCGTTATTTTTAAAAGTCGCTGAACTAATCTTGTCCGAGTACGATCTATCTTTTAATTATTTGCTCATATTACAGGCCACACCCGGTATACCCTATAGGGTGTCTATTACCTACCACCCCATTATGTTATACGCTCTCTGTTGTTGGATGAACGTGAGTCACAGAGATTTTGCTTAATCTCCATTAGGATTCCCAAAAATTATGTGATCTTCATTTACGTTGCTTGGAATATAGCCTCATCTCATACGTACTTACCCTTACTACCCTTACTTACGAGCCGAGGAGGAGGGTTTTAATTATTTGCTCATATTACAGGCCACACCCGGTATATAAAGAAACAATCGTATACATCAGCAGCATAAATCAATACATAACTTAAACTAACAAACAAAAAGTTGGAAAACCCCTACCTTGTCACTTCAAAGTTCAATATCTCAAAAACGGCTGAACCGATTTTGATAAAACATGTCTAATAATCATTGCTAGAAAACCTGCTTTTAAATAATAAAAAAACACTTTAAAATCGGTCCACCCCTTTAAGAGCTACGGTGCCACACATAGACACACAAACACACAGACACACATACAGGTCAAACTTATAACACCCCTCTTTTTGTGTGGGGGTTCGCTCCAAGCGCAGACTGATACTCTTGCTAACCGTCCGAACAGACAAAATCTATTTCCACAAATCATTCAGCTTTCAATTAAGATTCCAGGAAACATAGCAAAGTCAACCTGTCTAAACATGTCCATAACGTACCAGCTTTATTTGCCACTTTGGTCAATAAACTTACGGCCAAATTAACATGCGTCAAACTATAGTACACCACATTATCCCAGGACAAAACCACCTTAGGTTTTCAGTCATGGATCGCCCGAAATAAACGTTACGTTAAGACTATGAAAGAGAAATTCAATGCGAAATGTTTCGACGGCCGCAAAGTAAACCTGGTCAAAGAATATGCGTCTAGAAACGACAGTAACAACATTGAGTTGTCAGGGATACATTTACCTGTCAAAGACTAAGTTATGGCGGCGTTAAAATATCAGGAAGAAGTGGTACAATCGAAAATAGTACTTGATATCTACGATTTAAGCAACACATTGACTGCAATACAGCGTAATATCACAACTAAATAATATAAACTATATATTTTTGCTCAAAGTTATGAGCAGGCCTAGAGCGGGTTATGCACTATTATGAAATCATGAATGAAATTTGTAATATCGTAAAAGTGTTATTGACGTTTTTTATTTGTCGATAAATGCCTTTCCGAATAAAAATTTAATGCGACAAGTTAGTTAGCCGCCGACGGGGAATATAAATTGAATGATAAGTAAGAAATTGAAGTGTTAATTCTGTCGAAAATATAAAATTTAACGACTCGTATCAAGGTGTTAATAGGTGTTGCGTCAATTTTGTACAAAACAGGTGAATATTTAAAAAAAAACCGGCCAGGTGCGGGGCGGACTCGCGCACGAAGGGTTCAGTACCATTTGTATGCAACATTGGACATTAGCAAAAAAACACGTTCGTTGTATTGGAGCCCCCCTTAAATATCTCATCATCATCATCATCCCAGCCTATATACGTCCCACTGCTGGGCACAGGCCTCCTCTCAGAACAAGAGGGCTTGGGCCATAGTTCCCATTTTACACACACCATTGAATTGCTTCGCAGGTTTGTGCAGGTTTCCTCACGATGTTTTCCTTCACCGCATAGCTCGTGGTAAATTTCAAATGTAATTCCGCACATGAATTTCGAAATATTTGAACCCACGTCTGCCGATAGGTTAGGCCACCACGTTATTAATATCGAGCTAAAATAAAGGCAAAAAAAAAAATCATGTTTGTTGTGTGGGTGCTCCCCTTAAATATTTATTTTAATGTGTTTTTAGTATTTGTTGTCAAAGCGGCAACAGGGATACATAATCTGTGAAAATTTCAACCTGTCTGCCTGTTGACAGACGGAGAGACAGACGGACAGCGGAGTGTTAGTAATAGGATCTCGTTTTTACCCTAGTACCCAAGACGGAACCCTAAAAATATCATGGAATTAACATTATTTTATTAAGTTTTTTCGTAGGTAGTAAATCTTTACAAGTAGACAGCCATAAGATCGGAAGGCAAAATGTCATGGCTCCGGGCTGCGTACAGTTACCAGCACCAAAGCTGACTGAATCTGACACAGCAAAGCGTGCATAAGAATCTGATACGACTCTATTTTTGGGGCTGCGGCAGATATTATGCAGGTCATGGCTCTTTTAAAGTACTGTCACCCGACTGTACCTTAAGAGAACAGAATAAAACAATACTTAATTAAACAAGCTACAAACATAACGAGATTTCAGGAGCTGGACTGCCAACCTTGCGCCTTGTTGAAGTGGCATAGAATAAGATATTCAAACCCTTTTCACCCACGCGCGCACACACACACTCACACGCACACACACAACAAAATCAACAGCACACACTCACACACACATATGCTTAATGGGAGGTCCCAACCTTTGCCCTTGTAAAATTTTGAGACCAATGAAATATTTTGATTTCGATTTATTTTTTTCACGACTCATCACGACTCTGATAAATTTCTGATGTTTTATGTAACAGATAACCTGTGACGCCATTTCTGTATATTTTGCTGGAATAAAAGATACAACATCACTGATATTTTTCGCGTAAATCATCAAGAATTTATCAAGACAGTGGTGACATAAGCCTTTCAATGTTGCTCGAATTTTATCAATGGCACTCTATTTAATACATTCTATTGTGCATAAATTCACGTGGTCGTAAGTAAAACAAATACACCATTTGAACCGTAAGCTAATTTGGAACCTTATTGCAATAAAAATTATAAATATATCCAGGGCGATCACGAACCGGGAGACGAAGTGTTAGCAGGCCTCATACTAGATGAACCGACGACATCGTGAGAGTTGGTTGGTGGATTCAAGTGGCGAGTTGTCGTCCATTGTCTAAGGGAAGAGACCAGATCAGATGATGACGTTTATACATATAACTACATGCCAACCCCTGCCAAGGCAGCAAGTATAACTGCTATTGTCAGAAGGTTCTAACTGCGAGTAGCTATGATTCAAATAGTGCACATGAACAATGCGCAATGAAAGTAAAGGAAATGTCACAAGTGGTCAATGATTTACGCGACGTCAACCCGTCGGCTTATGCGCCTGCGACGGCTTAACTCCGACTAAATAATGTCCTTTGACTGCTGAATGAATGTTGAGTCAAGTCAAGCGATTTCCTCTTAATTTTGAATTGCAAAATCCTTAAACGCGGCATACATTGAAGCCTTAAAATTAACACCGTTTAAAAAGTTGTAAATGTAAGGTAGACGTCCGAGTACTGGCCACTGTCCCAGAGTAGCCATGTTTAATTTTATGTCATTAGCAATAGAGGTGAAACGGGGTGTCATCTATTTGGGTAGCTCTTAAAGCACAACCAATAAAAAAGTCTTAATTGTAAATATATCTATGTCAAGAACCATCTTAAATGTCTCCACACTGCGCATAGTTTTTTAGGAGCGGGGCTCTGCTAACACTGGATATTCTAACGCCGAAACCCTCTGAGCGCGAATCTGACTCCGACTTAACCGGTTTTTTTTTCAATCAACTTTCTTTTACAAGTAATTATCATCCAAACCAAAATGTTTCCTAAAATATAGGGCAACGATTCTCCATACAAATTGACAGCAGCCTATTTAAAGAACCCACTATTAAAGTAGCGGTATGAAGAAACCAGTGACTAAGAAAGTAAGCTAAGAGATTAACTTAATGGGAATAAAGAAGCGTAACAAATAGGCCTGAGACATTATTTAAAGTGTAGCCACGTTTGATATATGTTCACGTGTGTCGATTTGGGTCAGTGTTTTTTTTTTCAATTTTAAAGGTTCCCTACCCAAAATTTGTTAACGGAACCCTAAGGATCTGCAGTCTCTCACAGAGCTCCATTGAACTATAATAAATTGTCATTTGATAGAATGTGTGTATAGGGCCGGTATCCATCCTTTTCGCAGAAATATTATTTCCAAATGTTTCTTTTCCCAACTCACGATTTTCTCTGAAACCATATTTTTGCGGAACTTTCATAAAACAAACCTGTTGTTTTAAGAAAATAAATACACAGAAAAAAAATACTTATGGAGAAAATTGAGTTGGGAAATAAAACAGTTTGCCAAATAAAACATTTGGGAATAATATTTTGCCGAAAAAAAAAAACCCGTAGTCACTTTATAAAAACAATAAAAAAATTAATGCATTTTTGTGCGCTTTTTCTTGAGCAATGATGCAGTGATACCTACGGAACTCGTTTACAAATACGGCTTGTACTTGGCCAGTTTTTAATTTCTTTCAATGTTGATCCTGATTCGTGTTGTAATTGATTTCTTCGCCGGTGTTCACACTTTCCTATAACGGTGTCCATTTTCTACACTGTTATTAGTTATTAGAGTGACCCAAATTTTATGGTGCATCATAAGTAGGTACTGCTGTTATCGGCTTATTTTGTTTATTGACTTATGCTTACGGTAACGTATTAACAATTACAGCTGATTGATTGACATACTTTTTACCGGCTTCAAAAAAGAAGGTTCTGAATTAAGTTGTATCTTTATGATTATTAGCTATTTGTTACTCATTTTGGGAGGGAGGAGGCCTGCACTCAGCAGTAGGTACGACGAAATGATTAGATAATGGTGATCGGATAATTGTTTATAAATTGTTATTGGTTTCTAGGCGGTTGTCTGTACAAACCTACCCATTCTCCTTTGAACAAATACCACCCCAAAGGAAATTTTTGAAGGAGTTTTTTTTTGGTCAAAATTATTATTTAATATCTGTTAGAGACAGTAAATTCACATTCGTGTTGTTAAAGTTTATGAATCACTCATATATTTTTGATGACCGGATGGCCAAGTGGTTAGTTTAGAGAACCTGACTACGAAGCTTGTGGTTCCGGGTTCGATTCCCGGCCGGGGCAGATATTTGTATGAATAATACGAATGTTTGTTCTCGGGTTTTGGATGTTTAATATGTTTTTAAGTATGTATTTATCTACATAATTATGTTTATCCGTTGCCTAGTATCCATAGTACAAGCTTTGCTTAGTTTGGGACTAGGTCAATTGGTGTCAAATGTCCCATGATATTTATTTATTTATGTATATGCCGATATATATGTATTATATATTATAAGATAGACTAATTTTCTTTATGATCTATATGATAATACTAGAAATAACTAACTTTAACTTACTTACTTAACAACTTAAAATGCTGCTAACTAATAACTAATCTACTTATGTAAATTGCTCTATAATAATAATTAAATAAAATCATTATTCACTACTAGCAATCGGCTTCATGTCATATTTAATATGTGAAGTTGCACGTTTTGCGGCGTCAAAAGGATTACAATTTATAACGAAGAACAGTCGGTACACAGCTGAGTAATGTTGACTCTCCGTAGGAAAAGACTCATCCCTATAAATTCAAATTCAAATTACTTTATTTCGCATAAAATGTGGTGTTTACAATGGTCTTATAAATGATTTGGTCGCACACATTTCTCCAGCATCTGGCAGGCAAAATTTATGTTTATGCTCATTAACTAATTTTATATTATATCTAAATAAATGATTAATAAATGTCAATAAAAAAGAACTGAAATAATCAAATAGATGGACTGTTACAAATAATTGAACAACAATAATACTATTATCATACATGCGAATACTTAAGAACTACATTTAAATGTCAGAATAAAAGAAGGACGCCTTATTAAGAGTAGACAAGGAAAGATAATATTATAGAATAGGGAACGCCGCAAGGCAAAGGCAAAAATCCGAAAGGCAAAGTCGCACATGCAAGCTACTAATTATATCAACATTATCAACACGAGGATAATTGATCAAGGATGGATGTTTTTAATGTACTATTTATTCAGGTTAATTATAGGCTTCGGCTCTTATACATTTTCATGGCGTGTCTATTCTTATTTTTATGTCCTGTCAATCGTTCTAAGTTTAACTTGGAAGTACTATTAAGTGGAATAAGTTGCCTTTGTCACCAGTTTCTCAATGAGATCTGTTAGTTTCATGTGTTAAGTTATAAATGCATAATTAACCGAAAAGACAAAAAAACATGTTAACTAATTTTTTTTCAACCAGTAATTTAATAAAATATTTCCACATACATGAAACCACTGGCAGTCTTTAACTGTGACCGATAGGGTTATTTTGCCTTTTAAGACCCTGGCATTTCATAATTACCATTTAAGCCTAATCTCTTATTATACCTGCCTCTCTGTTTGACATGTTGATTATTCACGCTCCTGACAGAGAGGTAAGACTTAAGACGATTGTATAAATGTAAACGGGATAAAAATATACACAGAGTACCGACTTATACGACTGCGGTCTGCCGCAGAAAATCCCAAAAGAAGAGTACCTTATATTTTACTGTCATAGGTAGTGGTAGTAGTAGTATTATATGCCTGTCCAGTTCTACGTGCATGTCTAAGAGGGGGCATTTGCCCCAGTGGGTACCTGTACAGGCCAAGATGATTTATCTTGTAATATCGTCCTATATCGTCCATATAGGTACTTTTAAAAAAAGCTCGAACATTTCAAGGAACATTACGAGATTTTTTCAAAGATGTGACGATAATAGTGTATGTTTGGTTGTTATGGTCAAATCCTCCAAGTCCAACTTTACCCATTTCTATTGATCCCACTGTCTTGAAATTCGGTACGGATATGTTTGATCAGATAAGATGACAATGCAAGTACAGTCAACCTAAAGTAAAAGCAGCAAAAAAACTTGCAAGTAAATAAATATTTTTTTAGCAAAAACTTATTAATCACAAATTCAAGCAGCGCTCTTTAAAAACTAAACTGAGAATTAAATCTGTCTTTTAACCAGCTCTTAACGTTTCTATTCATTACAATATACGTATGTGATATTACTTTATCCGTGTTCGCACTGTGGTGGCGCAAATTATCACCCAAGCTCAGCGAATGCTGTTTGCTAAGCTTTTACCATAATTTTCTAATGCTTATCTAGCATAAAGATAGGATTGGCTAGTGTGCCATGGTCTGAAATTTTCGGAAGAAAGCGAGTAGCTTAGACATTATTCAGACTATAGTAATAGTACTACTACTTATCTTTCACATATTGAATTCTGTCAGAAAACTAGTTCAAGTTTTTAATCAACTGCGATATAATCGTTGTTTGCAGATTTAGACTGTACAAGTAAGCGAAAAAGAACTTTTTTTTACCATACTTCTCCATCACGTTACCGCACGTTACGTTACGATGCGTTACGTTGCTTGGTAGGTGGAGAAGCATGGTGTAAAAGCCAACGAGGAGAGGTAAAATTATGACGAGAGAAAGAAAAGGAACGAGCAAAATGATGTATAAGACAAAAATGAAGTAAACATCCCATTGGCGTTGCTTTAGTTCAATGATAGGGACCTCCGCGAAGTTACGCCCGAATTAATCAATCATTCGAACTCGTGAAGTAAACTTATGCAAGAACGCATTACTGGCGCCTGACAACTGACGAGCTTTAGATATTCGCTGATAGCTGATATAGCGACCCCCTTAATCTCGGTATCGCTCGACAAATATCGCTAGATTGCAATCGCGCCGTGCTAATGGTTTCGTAACGAAGCGATATGTGTTACTTTAATTACTAGGTCCCTTTTCTGGAGCATTTCCTTGGCGTTAAAATCGACTCTGTTGGTGTTGTTCACAGTGCTAATTTGAGAAATAGAAATATCATAGACGACCGGGTAGCTGACTGGCTAGAGAACCTGATTACAAAGATTGTGGTCCCAAATTTGGAATTGTTGGTGTTCAATATGTATTGTTTATCCGTTACGTAGTATAGGTACTCCTAATACAAGTTATGCTTATTTTGGGACTAAGTCAATTTGCTGTCAATTGTCCTGCTATAATTTTTTATTATTTAAATATGTATATCTTTCCCCAGTCGATCTCGCTACACGTCTTCACACCATTCCGCTGTGTTACTCCCACAGAATAAAAATAAAAGTTTTTCTCTGTTTTAATAGATATTACTGAATTATTGACAAGTGATTCTTTTGAAACCTCGATCTAAATCTAAAGATATTGATAATATTGTATTTTTAATGAGTACAGTCGAACAAATTGAATCATGACCCAGGGTGGAACCTTTGTGCTACTAATGTCATGTTGACATCTCATACTTTTGTGTAAGAAATCATAGTGAAGTTGATTATTAAGAGGATCCACCAGGAGAGATTCCACTTTCGGTCATGATTCAATTTGTTCGACACTATTTAATTTATTCAGGGTAATTTTAGGTTTCGACTTTTTTAATTTTTCGTGGCGTGACTCTTCTTACGTCCTGTCAATCGTAACTAGGTTAGGTACTATTTAAAAAAGTAAACTGGAAGAAATCTCTTTATAGAAGGACTTAATGGTCCGAAAAAATATTTGGCTGTGTTTATTAGCTTTTTCGGCATAGGTACACTCGAACCAACTGAAGCGTGACCCACAGTGGAACCTTTTTGTAGAAAAAGTCTTATAGTGACATCGCATTGCTTGACAAGGGATCGCATTTTTTTAGACTATTATTGTTTCGCATAATTGATTTAGCATAATAGTACTGTCACATAGTAATACTTTGGCCTACTACTTATTTGGAATATTAAGCTATTAGAATAATTTCAGTTGGACTGTGCATTATGCATAATATTGTTTGGGCTATTGATTATTTGTTATAAATGAACAACAAAATATTAGGTTAGGTTAGATCACGTTAGGTACCTACATTAGGTTAGGTTAGGTTAGTACCTATGATATCCAGGCGCAAAGCGCCCAAGCAACCTTAGTTCCTAAATATATATTAACACAAAACTAACCTTTTGTCGTAGTGCATCAAGACAAATTTATTATTATGACTTTTTGTATTTATGCTATTTGCCGTTAGTCTTCATGAAGATGATGCTTTCTGTATTTATGCTTTTTAATTTTATGCGTAATGATGTGTATGCACATCGCTAATTCGGCTAAAAGGAATTATGCGTAACGATAATATTACAAATAATTTTATGCCATCCAATAGAGAACCCGTTCTATGGTGGGTCAGGAATCAAATGGTTCGACTCTACACACGCCTCGCGCTTAGTTCGCGTGACAATTATGTTATTCAACTTATCAATTCTGTTGGTTACTTTGCCTGAGTTATTTTATCATTTGTCATTGGTTTGTTCGTATTATTGAGCGGTATTTCTGCTGTGGTCCATTTGATATTTAATACGCAAGTCTATTAAGAAATTATTAGGTCTTTAATAGCGGTATCAAACATTTAGAATTGTTTACAGTTGAACGAATACTAAAGTTAATTGACATTCGAACGGCAGTTATTATAAATTAACTGAAATATGGCGACGGGTGTAACTTGTTGGTTTCAAAAGCTAGTTTATTTTGTTTTATTTAACTTACTTTCGCATTTCAAGGACATAGTTAATTGCTCGAGTTGCTATATAATATGGACACATCATGGCCTGATGAGAAATTGGCTTGGGTTCCTATACTCGGCTATACTTTCCTGGTTTTTTACCAGACTGCCCAAAGAAAGGTTGTTCTCTGTTCGAGCGTATGTATTTTTGTAAAGTCAGCAACCGAAGCGGATGAGTGGTTACTTACGGTCCTCTAAATGATCTACACACGACTCTACTGCCAATTAAGGTAATAGAGAGTGTTTAGATCATTTTGAACACCACTACTGCTCACTGCTCATCTACTGACTGTATGTATTTATGTAGATATTCGTATCTAAAGTGTGAAACCAGCTAAAACAAAATATCATGCGTATATCGAGACAGACTAATGTCTTTTTAAGATGCAACTAATCGGCACTTCAATTAATCCTGCTGCGATCAGGTCATAAGTGTTATTGGTGTTATTTTAGTTTTGTAGTATCTTTATTTAGCCTTGTACAAGCAGATGCGTCTGTGTATAGTTAGAGTAATTTAAATTTTATTTACTGACGCTCGATTATACTTACAAAGTTCCGGTTTATACCACAGATAAAATGTCAATCTTGAGATAAAATTAAAATATAATTAACTTGTATTATTAAGGAACATTATTATGATAACTACCTACTTCTACCGATAGCTCTTCTATTCCGTCATCACTTTTTAATCACCTACATTGACTAAGTATTTTCAAGCCACTCTTACTTATAATAAATGATGATTTCATATCATAACATTGATATTACGTTATGCATTACGTATTGTATGATGGCCACTTAGCTAAGGATGACGTTCGTAATGAATAAGGTAAATAATTAGAGTAAGTAAGTCAATTTAACACATCTCACAATCAAAATGATACATGTAAAATAAAAAGAGAGAATATCGACTTGCGTGAAACATAAGCAGTAAATAATTGTGCGAGAGTTTTCAAACTTAAATTTAATACACATACATACCTACATGCTCTTTACCAAGCCATAAATTCTTCAGCCTTTCCCTACCTTACCGGTGCAAAGATAGATATTCCCTTAGCGACAATAGACAATGCCGTGGCTACACTACCTAACCCTCGTGCATTCATAATGGCATTGACTATCTCCTTCTCCACTCATCCTTTCACACTTAAACCTACCTACCTTTTAAACCTATTCAGTAAAAAACAATGTGAATGCGACAAAATATGGCCTCTGGTGGTTGAATGAACATGAACTCGAACGCAGTCGTATTGGCTTCAACAGGAGGTTGCGCGCAAAGAATTATCAGACCATTCCGAAGCTGAGATACGCTAAAAGCCGCGGCGGCGACCGACGGATAGAAGTTATTTTAGGACTTGACAAAACATTATTAAGTAACTTTGTTGAGTTTGTTACACAAGCATGTCATATCACTGGGCTGGGTGGGCTAACCCCTAAGTGTTACAATGGAGGAGGCATTGTGGATAATAAAACGACTTATATAATTTTTTTATATTTACTTACTAGCCTTTCGTTGCGTGGTCGTTCATTGTGGTGTTCGAGGCCTAAAACGCATCGACGGCGCATTTAAAAAATGCGGCGCGCAAAGAATTTCAAATAATAAATAAATAAATTCAAATAATAAAAGCATTTAATCGTTAATCTTACACAACAACAAGAACAAGAACTTCAAATAGCATTCAAATAGTTGCCGCCGTAAGCAATAATCAGCTAAAAGTGTCACAAACTTCATTTGTCATTCATTCGTGACACCGATACCGGCTATTCTCTACTCCTTTAAATAACCACCCACTATTTGCCATCATTAGTAACAATACACAGTTAAATCTGATCCTTAATCTGATGACGTTAAAAACTTATCCCAAAAATCCAGGAGCCACCAAAGTTAAGGATAACTTTGTCGGCTAAGATTTATTAAGTGCGATTCAATTTCCATGTTTATAATTTGTATTGTGTTGGAAGCTATTAGTTATTATGTTTTGACAAGCTTATTACACGATATTATCCTGATTGAAATCGCCGCGTGCCCATGTTTGTTGGTGTTATCTGCTCGATAATTTATTGAAGTAAAGGGTGGTATTGTATGGTAAAGAAAAATACAGTTTAGTGATGATCTTATAAAAAAACGCAGATGTAACAAGTGATTTTGATACTACGGATTTGCCGGAAAAAATGTATTTCTATTCCATATTACCGGGCTATGCAGGGTGACTCATTTAGATCGGTCAGTATGGTAAAGTCTGAAACTATAAGACATACGATGATCTGCTCTTAGGAACCATGTCATCGATGTTAGTAACAAAAAAACTGCATTCATAGATTTAAAAAAAAACTTGTACTCAGCACGTCAATCTAACTCGGTTGTTTTGAAAAATAATGTGTCGTATGTCTTATAGTTTCAGACTTCCCCATACTGACCGATCCAAATGAGCCACCCTGTATATATAACAATTTAGCTTAAGAGGCATAACAACTCTTATAAGGACTATTATCGCTTGTACCTAAGTACAGCAACTGGTGGTAATAACCAGAAGTTTATAAACAAAAAATATAATATTTAATATACCTACCTACCTACTTAAATACCTACTGAAAGTTATTTTTCCGTCGCCATTTCTCCTCTATATCTCCTTTGAAAAAATGAGATTATAATGCATAATATCTCAATGAGTAAATATATGTTTACTTTTCTATACGCGACACGTCTATGTTGACATACAGGACCCTTGCATCACATCACTGTATTGTTTTATGTAGAAAGGAGGGCGAGGTTGACATTTATTTATTTATCAATAAAAAATTACAGCATTACATTTAGAAAACCAAAGCACTGTAAAATTCAAATTATACACGACGACCAGATGGCCTAGTGGTTAGAGAACCTGACTACGAAGCTCCCGGGTTCGATTCCCGTGTCGGGGCAGATATTTGTATGAAAAATACGAATGTTTGTTTACGGGTCTTGGGTGTTTAATATGTATTTATGTATGTATCTATCTATATAATTATATTTATCCGTTGCTTAGTACCCATAACACAAGCTTTGCTAAGCTTACTTTGGGACTAGGTCAATTGGTCTGAATTGTCCCGTGATATTTATTTATTCATTTATTTATACACAAAAAATACAAAAATACATAAAACTCAAGATAAACATACAAAAAAAAACTACTCATAAAACTACTTAGGGATTTTTGAACGTCTTCGTCGCTACCCTAAAACGACGGAACACCACACCCTCCGGAGCACAGGAACATCAGCTGGTGCTTGGCAGGCACTTGGAGTCTAAATGAGCTGAATGATGATGGCTGAATGAGCTGACATTTATATGTGTAGCTGCAGTGTATGGTTGATAGATGACAAGCGAGATAAAAATATTGTAACTCATTTTATTATTTTAATTCGGGTTTTGTTCCACGTACCTCGATTTCTTCATTTGTCGTCTCGTGATCATGGCGCATGCAACGATGCCGAAATATCGAGCTTCGATAAAATCAAGGTACGCGGAACAGAACCCGTATTTAAATCATAAAATTAGTAATGACCGCGATAGTCTAAAACATTTTATTGTAACTCATTTATCGACCTCCGCAAAAGTAAAGCCTAAATCAATCAATCACACGTTATCCAAAATATCCGAACCAATAAAAGTGTTAACCACCAATAAAGGTTAAAGTGGAACCATCTTAAAAACCCGAACAGTGTCGGTGGTGCAATAAAAATCTGTAAAATCAATTAACTTCTTGACCGACATTAGTAAATTACTAGTAAATCAGCAACGGATTGACTCCCGACACTACCGAGTTTATCTTAAATATTCTAATGAGCCCTATAATAATAAATTACAATAAGCTTTTATGTTAGTATTGCTTAATTCGAGTGAGAAACGTTGGTGCGAGAGTTTTTCTCGTGTTTATGGTTACAAGGGAACTGGTATCAGTTTATAATATTCCTTTGTTCCGTTGGAAATAAAGACAGATGGCAGGTCTCATCATCCTACCATTTGAGTAAGTAATTTTAGATATCTATATGGTGATTTCAAGAAGTGGTCATTTTAAGAAGTGGTATTTTCAAGAAGTGGTAATTTCTTTGTGGTTCTGAATCACCAAAAGGAACTAAAATGATTTTTGTGAGGAAATAAGATCAGCTTTCTGAAAACAAATTTTAATCAATTTATCAAGTTAATTTTCATGTACTTAAATGCTATCATTGTCATTCGAATTCAGTGAACCAAAAAGGAGGGTTCATGGCTTTTTAAATTTTAGTTGACAGGAAGAATTATAATTAGAACGATAATGTCCAATAAATACAATTATAAGAGTAGTATATAAAATTATTAGAGTAGTATATAAGATTATAAGAGTAGTGTTATGTTTATCAACGTGAACACAACACATTCACATTAAGTATGCTCAACGTGGACTATAATCGTCACCTATACGTAAAACCTCACTCTCCCACTGACCATTCCTTGTGGGCCCTCACCAAGTCCCACATACAGATTCCCACCAGTAAGCCGATCCACAAAAAGATCATGCGATATACAAATTTAACGGCCCACGATGGCTTCCGAGACAGGCGTCAAGTTCCCATCGGTCCCTTACTAAATTCTTCGCCTCTCGTTATCACATTATTACGTTTCTGCGTCAAATTTCACGTGGTCGCACTGAATTCCATTGATACCGCGCGTACCCACTGCGCTCGCGCCGTAATCCCCCATTCACATGCGTCCCCAC
Organism: Choristoneura fumiferana; assembly: GCF_025370935.1. Classification (NCBI taxonomy): domain Eukaryota; kingdom Metazoa; phylum Arthropoda; class Insecta; order Lepidoptera; family Tortricidae; genus Choristoneura; species Choristoneura fumiferana. The sequence goes on from NC_133492.1 coordinate 15,017,499, forward strand.
CCAATCTCCATTTTAACGACATCTAGTGTCGGAATTCCAATCATTAGTTGATTGCTATATCAATAAATTAACCAAATCCCGCTCTCCGCTAATTGCAAACTAACAATTTTAATGCTATAATCCGAAACAAAATACTACACTAATATGAGTCTTCACATCTTTCGTTAAAGCTTATGTTTTTTGATGTTAACTTCAAGAAATAAGTTGTCATTTACTACGTCAGCTAGCGGCTCTTAAAAATGGAATATATAATGGTTTCTCAGAATTCTCTTGTTTTATAATAATTATTATCTTTATCTAGTTCATATTCATAATCATGCTTTGGTTTTATTGATTTTATTGGCACTTGGTTTTGTTAACTTATGTTCTATTAATAAAAAAACTATCTTTTTCGGTTGTTTACGGCCGTGATTATTAATCGATTGATTATTTGCCAGACGGCGATAGAAAAACGGAAGTGTTATTGTTAAATTAACATTTATACGGTAAATTGTATTTAATACAAAAAAAATATATATTTTTTTAGGAATGGTGGTTATGGTGACCAAACTCTTATCTACCTTACAATTCTTCATTCAAAATTAGACTGTGAAATAAGAATGGTTTTCGATCTGTTAGAGGTAGGTATCATATAACTGGTTAATTATACATTTTATATACACTCAAAGTAGAAACTAGTCCCTTGAAGTATTTATCATAACTTTCCACAATTATTTTTCAGTTGTCAGAAATGAATACTTAAAAAGTATTTAGAGTAAAAGAAATGAAAATGTGCTTCCAAGCATGAACAAAAAATCCTGCACGGTTAGGTCAAATAATTAAAATCATAATAAATGTAAGTATACCTACTTATATATTTATTATCTTGTATCGTTAATTAAAATATCTGTAAATTTATCTATCCATGTCGCAACTCATTTAAAATAATATAAAACGTCCTATTTTGGTACAACAATATTTGTAAAAGTTTACGACGTTCAACGAAGTCGGTTAATCTCGTGTTGTTGCAGGGGTTATGATGTTGTTCGAGGTAATCGTAAAGCCGCAGTTAAAGTATAAAAATATTGCCATAATGCCCGTTGTAAATGTTTCGAACTCGAACATAATAAAAATTATACGTATTTAAATAATAATTTTCTGCCAAGAACCATGTTATTATTGAACGTGTTAATTTCAAGTTTTATTAGAGAAAACCTCGGAAACTAAATAAACCAGATTTACTTTTGAATGAATATAATAAAATTACTTAAGCTCTTATGAGACATGATTCATAAAACTATAAAAATGAAAAGGTTCAACTCACGAAAAGATTTAAACTATTTAATCGAACCGTTCCTGACTTATAAGTGAGTTGAACTACTTATTTAATTTTTGTAATTTCATAAGTAATTAAAATACTGATGAAGTGACATTTTTAAAGTTATTTAAAAAATATTAAGTGTTATTACCTATAATATTAATATTAATACCTATTTGATTCAATCATGAATCGTTACACAAAATACTCGAACCTGCATGACAATACATACGAGTATACATACAACTATAAAGGTCTTAATCTTTCAAAATAGGAAAAAGAAAATGTGTTTTCTCTTCACCTCTCTGTTCAAGAATTACGTTTTCCTATCACTATCTATAACCAATGAAAGAAGAAAAGTACTATTTCACTGTTTCAAAAATTGTTCAGTGTATAAATATTCCGCGTATAATTCTTAGTATCCTATGATTGAAAGATATAGGTCGCATGGAATTAACCGCATCTTGATTCCTGCTGTAAATGTTTGGACGATTCTTGATATATCACTACACTAGAAAGAGAAGACTGGCGTGAAAGACATGTTACTGTATCAAAATGTGACACTTTCATTAACTACTGTTAAGCAAATACGTCATGAAATGGGTCCTACGGCTTCTATAAATTTCGGTACGAATGTGATTAAGTATCCGGATAACAGACTAGCATAATCGAATTTTGAGGAATTTTGCTGTAGTTGGAGATTTCTACTATATCAAAGTTTCAGCTTTGAAACATACTTTGCATTTAACATAGACACTAATAGGTTACAACTATGACCCTTACAAAGCGGCAAAAGTAGTCCTGGACAAATTATTACAGAACTAATGTTTATGTTAAATCAATTTTAATTTCGGGAAAATATCTAACTTAACTTGCCTAAGTAGAGTATGTTCACCTTATTCTTAGTACACGGGAACAGAAGATGATTTATATTTAAACACAGCACAATGTAAGGTTACCTTATTAGTTTTATTACGAGTATAAACCAATTGTGCTCTTCATAGTTCACTCAGACGGTTTATAAACTTCCATTCGGTTTACAAAACTTCATCGGCGTGCGATTGACTTCAATGTGTCAGTCATATGAGTAACACCCGAGAAATGTTTTCATAACACTGGATACCTTTTGTTTCATTGCGGGAAAAAAGTGGGTCGCGGTTACATGTAGGTATAACCTTCTAGGATACATTATGACTGACATTATGAAAGATACAGTTGGGTATTAATTTCTCCAACCACCACACTATTTACCCAAAAAATCGTCATTAAGGTTCATTATTATAACTGATACTCAACCAATTACCAAAACCACTATGTCAAGAGTGTAGCGACTTAGAAAAAGTAATAAAAAATTATATAAAATTCTGATTAATCGTTTCAACTAGTGAAAACTCTAATATGGCAGTAATACCCCGATTTTTATACTTTCGACTGGTAATTTCGCGGAAAACTTATCAAAATAAATGTATTAAGTTTAAAACGAATAATTCCCGAAACACATAATGGTCATTTGACATAGTACAATTTTCGGTGAAACAATTAATTATACATTTGACCGTGTGTTCTACAGATTGGTGTATTAGTTTAGATTTATTTCATCACAATTTGTAAATTTCTAAGAAAATTGCATTTTCACGTGCCCATTTGTACATATTTTGTCTATTATTTTTTTTTAAGCTTTTGAGTGGTGTGTTTTCAAAAATCTTTCCGCCTGCGTAATTATGTTCAAATAAGAATATTGTGCATAAAACTTATAGAATACCATCATTGGCGTTGAGATAAATATAGTCATTAAACAAGAAGTTAAATTTTAATTAAGCCGTAGGCTTGTTTCATCACTTTTTTATTACTCCAGTTTGCTAATTATTACCCCCGATTCGTGCCTGTGTCCATGTTAATATTTCCGTTTATCACGTTGTGTTATCAGTTTCAAATCTTAAATGAAAATTTAAGTGACCAATTTCTTATTCATAAGAACGTCCTAACTACAACCTGTCATGCCTAAGTCCTTTCGTGGTGGTGGTCCTCCAAAATTAGGATTTTTATTACCGTGTTCACAATTCACATCATGCGTGTATACCTCTTAAACTATTTGGTTCAATCAGGTTCAATCCATATAGTTTTATAACAAGAGATGCAAGCGCTCGCTTCCGAGTAGCTGGCAAAAAAATATGAAAAGCAGAGACATGATGTCAGGGAAAATTTAATTGTGGGTGGGTGTTTCTTATTTTTATCATTTTGTTTTTGGGATGAATTTGTAGAACCTTAACTAATTTGACATGAGTGTGTGGAGTGCGTGTGGCTGCCGCTGGTGGCGGAGTAGCAAAGCAAATAGGGCATATTAAGCAAAGCTCTGCGCAGGGAGCGACACTAGCGCAAACTCATGATAACGTCAGTTCTCTTTATATTTTGTCGCCATGACAGATCATGACCAAAGAGTATTAGTACCTATAAAAACTATGAATTAATCATGATATATTTATTAGTAACAAAATAACATTGATATTTTACATCGATAGTACCAATAGAGTTATATTTACAAAAATATAATTGAAAAAATACGATATTATTACATTTAAGATAGTCAAAATACTGTTTACGGTTTTGTGCTAGTGCTGCACTCTGATGGGAGAAAATTTCAGTAATATTCCCTATTAGTTTTTGTTCATGACATGGACCTCTGCAAACTATAGCCACTCATATTGAATCAATTAGTCTAATAATCTTATCAATGATTGCTTGAGTGCTTCAATGAGTGATAATGCAACAGCTCATAATCTTCAAAATAATTTCGGATTAATCTAAAATCCATTAGTGTGTTTACTTCGTGGAAAGTTTAAATGACGACATGATTAAAAATTTCGCTTACCTAATATTATTTACTTCTATCCTTCCATTTCATTGATATCTAGGTATGTGTATGTCTATGAAAGAGCACCTTGACTGACAGATATATTTTCTAGAGGAAATTCTTTTTCTAATAACTGTTACAGTATGTCAACTAAGTAATAGATTGACCAGTAAACACAAGTATAAAATAGACACGAACGTTTTACAGCCATAATGCGTAACCGGTGGATGCAAGTGGCGAGTTGTCGTTGAAACAAGTTGTCGCAAATGATAAACAAGTCATCATTATCATCATCAGCCGGAAGACGTCCACTGCTGAACAAAGGCCTCCCCCTTAGAACGCCACAATGAACGACAACTCGCCACTTGCATCCACTGGTTTCCCGCAACTCTCACGTTGTCTTCAGTCCACCTGGTGGGAGGCCTGCCAACGCTTCGTATTCCGGTTCATGGTCGCCACTCGAGGACTTTTCTCCCCCAACGGCTTTCTTTGCGCGATAGAATCCGGAATACGGAAATTCGTCGAAGAACTAAAGTCACCGACATAGCTGGAAAAATATGCAAGTTGAAGTGGCAATGGGCGGGCCACATAACTCGAAAAACAGATAAACAAGTAAATCGGACTAAATATATACTTCTTCAATGTTCATTTTTTCGCCTGCTGTTGGAACAGAGTATAAGTTGATACAAATGCTTTAATGGCGTGTGCGCTTGTCCACAGGTGCTGTGCGGAGCGGGAGCGAGTGCCGGCGACGTGTTGAGTGACGCGAGCCGCATACGCCGCGCGCCTCAGCCGCACCATTCGCACCGCGTGCTGTGAGTGTCATCCTACTGATATGTTCCGAGGTCGGCTCAGTAGGACCACCCTTTTGTATGCTAAGTCAAAATAAACCCTTGCCGAGCGGCCCTTCTGGCAGCTCGCTCTCCAGTAGGTAAGCTATAAAAGCCATCTGAGGCTCAACAGCTCTGAGGAGCAACAGTTCATTCGGAGAAAAAAGAAACTAATGTATTATATTTAAATGCGAAAGTTTGTGAATAACGACCAATTAGCCCAATGGTTAGAGAACCTTACTATGAAGCATAAGGTATTGGGTTCAATTCCCGGTCGAGGTAGATATCTGTATCAAAAATACGAATGTTTGTTTTCGACTCTTGGGTCTTTATTATGTATTTTTACCCGACTGCCCGAAGGAGGGTTATGTTTTTCGAGCGTATGTATGTTTTGAGTATGTTTATCCGTTGTCTAGTAGGTACTCATAGTATAGGTTTGGGGACTAGGTCAATCGGTGTATATGTCCCATGACATTTAGGAATTATTAAATATTTAATTACTTATTGAATACTTTCTATTGGTTTATATTGATTCATTTAATCCTTTCAGGACGGACGAGGAGGCGTGGAAGCGTTCGCATTGGCAAGAGATGAAGTCTTACCTACACCCAGAGGGGCAGCACGAGGGCTCGCAGCACATCGTGGAGTGCTGCCCCTCCGTCGCCGAGATGGTGGCTCCGAAAGGCGGCCGAAACCCCAACGGCCTATTCGTCGAACTCTATAGAGACGGCGAGAACAAGCAACAACTGTACGAGCTCTCCTGCGCTCCTGACGTGGTCGATAAACCGTGCAGATTCGTCGACGCACGATTGTACAACCAGTCGAGATGCGTCCAAAAGTATTCCTACTCGTACGCGCTTGTACGCAACCCGGCGCCTACAGAGAGCCCCCAGCACCGCCATAGGAGAGAAGGACAATTTTCCGTCCCTGGCGGATGGTCCATGGACTACGTAAGAGTCCGAGCTGGATGCGAATGCCAGCTTACCCCTCCGCCTCAGAAGCGGAGGGTCATGCACAGAAACCCTAACGTTTTAAGAAAAAGACAGGAGCGACACAAAAAGAAAAGAAACAGGAGGTTAGAAGAAGACGATGACACCTGATTGTGGGACTCAGTGTTAGTGCAATCCAGTGGACTTTGAACAAATTTACGAGGAGTTATCTCGATTTAGTATTACAGGGCTGCGATGTTTCTGCGTCTGGTTGGTATTGAGTGAGTGGTTTATCATCGAGTCTTACTAAGTTAGCAATGTGGACGTATGATAGTTGTTTAAAGGATGCAGAAACATCTCAATCTTGATTATGTATCATGTTACCGATGCTATCAAGTGTATGCTAGGAGCCTTCGGTTGATTGTATCTACTGTATTTATTTTCGATATTTCGTCAATAGAGTACGCTTCTTGTTTTAGTAATTAGTTAGTCTCGGGAACTTTGAAATGGAATAATCCGCGGTGCCTTACCGGAATGGTGTGCCTTCAACTTTACCATTGTTGAATTCTGCATCCCTAGTACTTATAGTATTCAAGATGTCATTTTTTTACATTTTTTATCAATATTAGACGCAAATTGGAGCTTTATATGACCAATGTAGTTTACGTAACCACATTGAATCATCGATTGCACAAGTTAATCTAGACAGAAATGAAACACATTTAAGTGTTAGAACAGTTACGATAACAGCTGAGTAGCAAAATGATTTGTGACAAACGTCTAGAGAGAATACGTAGAGGCCCTGTAATTTAACGTAATAGTTACCGTGTAATTCAACTTATAAATAAAATATTTTGTTACTAAGTATGGGTCCCGATGATAGCTCATCAGTTTGGAGATTAGCTCGTGCACAGTTACCAACAAAAATATGAATACAACCAAAGTGCAAAACATATGTATACACACGACCTTAATGTTCAGGCAATAAAGTCCTGTATACATATTTTTGGCACTTTGGCTGTATTCATATTTTTGTTGCTGACTGTAGGTACCTACAATTAAGCTAGTTTGCTAATTTTGTTCGGAACTTGAAACAGAAGATCGGTTTGTTTTTCTTTTTTTTTATGAATCTTTAGGAAATCGAAGAAACCGACGAGTTCTGAGCGACATTAACATTTTAGTTGTACAGATTTAGTGAATAATGTCATATGTATTTCCATCGTATTTTGTCGGAAAAGTTCATATTTATCTTGCTTTCTGAACAAGCTGACTGAAGTTTACTGGAGCTAATTGAAGCAAGATAAATACGAACTTATCCGACAAAAGACGATGGAAAAACATTATTCAATAGATCTGTACCTAGTTCCATTGCACATCACAGTTTCTTGTAAGATTTTTTTAATTTTATAGCGCGGTCGCTGCACTAAGTTGGCGCCCAGCGGAGTTGTTCCACTGTTTTTTATGCTCTCTTCGTCCTAAAATTAAGAATATTTATTCAAATTTAACATTTTAGATTTTTGTTACTATTGTAATGGTACTTACTACTTTTAGGCATAAGTACGACGAGTCAAAGATCTGTATTATTTTCTATTTTGTAACTTTTATTGTATTTAAATCGTAGGTTTTAAGGATAATCATTTATTTATACTGTTTAATACGAGGTATTCCGATATACAGTATGAATGTTTAGAATACGATAAAATCGCTTCCATAAATGTTACGAATGTAAATAAATAATAACACAATAGTATTGTTGACTGAGATTATCTATGCATTTAGGTGTGTAATATGATAGAAACAGTTTTATTTTTTTAATATCCGATTTGATAATGCCATTATTCTAATGTTTAAAGGAGCTTTAAAATTCTAGCATCACCGCACTATTACCATAATTGATTACAGCGCTACCTATCGGTGGGTAGCTAAACAACTCGTGTCTAAAACTGGAAAAAATATATAAATGTAAATTCTTTTGAATTAAATTCACGATAGTCTGACACATAAACACCTAATGTATTTTAAACCTTAAATTAGTCCGTTGAGTTTATATTGTTATAATTACTTAGTATCACAAACAGTGCCATGTTTCGTAATTAGTATAAGATCATTATCATTTAAAAGAGAATTTCGTCATATCTCATAATTTTCATGTAGTCAGTTTTGTACTTAGATATATCAACTGTTCATCTCTGCCACCGAATTTTGATAGATTAAAAATACTTACATAATAAATTGCTTCTGATACGTACCACATGTATTTTGTAAATAAATAAAAAATACAGTATATTGTCCAGCATCATTAATATTTTACACTTTATTGTTGCCGTCAAAAATGAAATAAAAAAATAATGAAACAGAGAAATTGTTTTATTTTCCGTTCGCTACAATGATACGTCGTCTGAATCAAACTTAAAGAAATATTCGTCACTTTTAACTTATTTAATACTTAATTCCTAAATAGTGTTAACCATAGCTTAAGATTATTTAAAAAAAATGCTGATACGCTGTACCCTTAAACAATAAAAAATGGAGATGAAGAACATAGAGATCTACATTTTTTGTAAGTACATCTTACATATTTAAATAAAAAAATGTGCTTCATCTTTACTTATTTGCATCCCGCTTCGAGCTCAGTCCTGATCTGAAAAAGATGTCAAGACATTAGTTTTATTAAAAAAAAATACGTAAACTAAAAAAACTGGTAAATTAGTAACTTGCTTTTAATTTAAAATTACATAAGGTGAGGATCCAATGAGGGTTTTCTAACAAGTGGAATATCTCCAGATGGCGGTAGTACCGTGAGGTTGATTTCACAATATTTGTGTCACATTTGGGACTAGTTTATAAACAAATGACCTAATCACATGCAATAACTGTAAATTCAACGGACCTCATGGAAAAGGCGCCATCTAGCGATAATTTGTCGGAAAATTCTCAGTGTTGAAACAGCGCCATCTAGCGACAAGTAGATTTTTTCCATCTTAATTTTTTTTTCAAGCTGGCAACACCAACATTCAGTCCAGTGCCAAAATTTATCACAGATGGCGTTACTAGTATGAAAGCTACACAGGGCGCATTCAATGAGGGCTATCGCGTATGAATTCGCCACTAGAGGCGCTAGTGTAGCATGAGGTCTCCGAAATGTCAAATCTCATAGTTTTTGGGTGAGCTACGCGGGTTTATAATTAGAATAATTTTGTGAATATTTTGCAATATCTGAAATTAATTATTGCATATATGCGTTCCGGGGCAATGAATGTCTGTGTTTTGAGGCAGTTTTGTCTTTCGGAAACCTTTGTCCTCCCTTTTTTCCGAACAAAACGGGGACTGCAACACTGTGGCATGCTCGATATTTTTATGGTACGGTTTTAAGGTGTATTAAATATGATTTTAATCTAAACTATTTCTACTTTTGGCCACCATGAGCGCTGCGATAGATTTCATTACCCCCACCTAGTACTTCGCACCCTTCCAATTGTACAATAATTATTTTACTGTTTGGTTTCTAGTACTATGCTGAACTACTACCATTTATCATTCTACCATTGTACCATTTATCATTGTACCATTTTATCTAACTAGCACTGATAGATGGAAGATGGGTCACCACTAATGCTGCTTAGATTAGATCGTACCATACCTACTCTTGTGCTTCACTGAATGCGTTGCCATCATCATATCAGCCGTAGGACGTCCACTGTTGGACATACGACCCCATGACATCCCCTAACGAATATATGCTCCATACTGCAGTTACTTACCGAGATACTTCGTGCTGACGTACATGGCAGCAAACCCGACCAGCACGGCGGAAAGTTGCGCCACGCCACCTCCTCGCTTCTGCTCGTGGAAGCGTGCACGCTCACGAGGCAGCACCTCGCTTACTGTCACGTACAGTAGGGTACCAGCGGCCAACGCCTGGAAATGTATGAGGCAACTAGTTATTTAAATGCGACTTCGCACGTATAAACCATTATAAAACTAGCAGCTCAATCTCAATTTCCGAATTTTACTAAATTCCCATTAGAATTTTTAAAAATTGAATCGTCGATTTAATAAATTCAATAGACCCATAAATCAAGTCAATAGACTGTCGTGAATTTCGTTTCTCCAAACCTGGCTGTTGAAATTGCAATATTTTATCCCGATCTCATGGGAATAGCGGGATAAAAATGACCTAGCCTTAATGTTATTCCAGATGATGAAGATGACCCACAAGAGTTTGAGTATTTCTCGAAAAATTTCGTACAACACAAAATTCTAAATGGCAAGAAAAAAGTTATATTAACGATACCTACTGAATTACAAATAGTAATTTTGCAATAATATATCAGACAGTGATGTCAGAGCACTCGAAAGTCATCTATGATCTAAAGATAAACGATATGATAGTTATATCGCATATGATATTATACTAATGATGATGACATTATTATCAAATACGAACGAATACATTACGGACAGCATGTCGTAACCAGAAGACACATTGCAAAAAATGGTATTGAGTTTGAAGACAGAACAATACACTGTAACAATCACGGTGTAGCGTCGAAAAGGTTACTTGCAGTTGCAAGACGTTGCAATCGATTAGATATGGCGTGTATTTCTCATCATGACGGCAGTGTGAAGAGCATAGCCATAGTAAAAAGAGGAGAAGTAAGTTCACTGCAAACGAAAGTATATCGCGCGGCTTAAATGTGTGCGCGCCGGTTGGCGCCGGTACGCACGCACCCGCCGCACGCACACACTGATAATTTAAGGAGGATTAAGTTTTCTTTAGTAAAGGCTGCGCTGCCGTCGGTGCCGTACGTTTTGATTTTAGCTCGCTCGTCTTGCGATGATCACCTTTTACGTTCGCGTACTCGTACTTACGTATTTTTTAGTTGTAAATTAGTAGTATATAAGTGTAGTGTAATAGTTTCGTGCAGGGACACATGAAAATTGACAGTTCAAAGTGGCAAACGTAAACATCTGGAAAGCTATTCTTTTGTTTCTTATTGTTGCCATTTTATATACTGTTATTATTATTCATATAAAATGACCCGTACTTACCTGATTTAGCAAATCATAAGAACCGTGATATTTAGAACTTATTAAGAATTCCGTGTATGGGTAGATTCATTCACGATGACGCGTGCCGTGGTTCTAATTACAATGTCATTAATGGCTAATTTTGACAAAATCACACGTCTTCGTGGATGGCACTAGGTATAACCAACAATGACAAATGCAGCATATGTGCATTGAGACAAATTTTGCAGGAGAGCGTTAAAAATATATTTGTCTTTATATTATACTCGTAAATAACAGTCATGAAATCTTGAATTGCTACTTTTGTACTTAGGTTACGAGTACGCAGGCATTGCGGTATCATCGACGGAATGAAAACTGTCAAAACCGTACCTACTCCCTAAAGAGTAGAAATTCACCCAGTAATAGCTTTTCTATGCGACAAAATATTATCAGATTTACTATTAGCTCTACTATTAGCTTTACTGGCTCTATCTTAGGGGTGATTCTGCTAGCCATGAGGATATCACTTAATAATCTTCAACTTTACCTGGTACACAATGCACAATCTCACACAAATTTCATGGACTCCAAGGCAGCATGAGAGACCCACCTTCAAACAACGGCACGCTAATGAAATACAGTGACCGCTCGGAACCACACGGTTCAGCATCAGACACAAATCTACCGAATGCTTATGGGAGGCTACCTTAAGAACCAGTTAGTCTTGTGTTTTAATATTACCTGCATGATATATAGGAACAGCAACAGAATCTTTCACAGCTTACACCGACTCCGAGCCAGCTCCACGCGCGATGCCTGCGGCTGAGCACCTAGCGAAACGAGCTACGCTGACAATTTGAGCGCACAGCACTCGCTCAGCAGCACACAGCTTAGCTCCCAATCAGTAAAAAGTCTTGCGTTTTATTATTACCTGCATGATGGGCACAGCAACAGAATCCTGCACAGATTTTACGGACTCCAAGCCAGCTCCGAGCGCGATGCCAGCAGCTGAGCCACCAGCGAAAAGAGCTACGCTGACAATGTGAGCGCACAGCGACCGCTCAGCAGCACACAGCTCAGCCCCCAGGCAGAAACCCACCACGTACTTGTGGGAGGCTACTGCGCCGAGGAGCAAGAGGACCTGGAACGGAAACATGGGAATTTAAGATGGATAGTCTAACAGTTCCGATTTGTCCCACAATTATGTTCTGGAGTTTTTCAAGAGCGAAAAACGAAGTTTTGTTTTGGAGAGAGTGAAATTTATGTAAATTAAACATATGTATGTAAAGAGTACACTTGTCGCATGTGCGGCCGGGGGATCCTGTCCCGAATCGGCCTTTAGTCACGAGCGCAAGTGTCGTCGCGATGCTACTTAGATCATCTGCAAAAGATGTCAAGGCCAATTATTATTATTATTATTATGTAAATTAGTTGATTTGTTTACAGTCTAGGAAACTAAATCGCTTTTCAGGTGGAACCTTAATGTGTAATTGCGTGGTAATTGCTGTTATAAATAAATTATTTTCTTTCTTCTTTCTTTCTTTCTTTCTTTCTTTGTGCCACTACTGATGTCATATTAGCATTCCAATAATCTTCCAAAGAATTCAAAGTTAAATTTAATTATTAAACGAGACTAAAGAATATTAAGAAAAAATAACCATAAGTAAGTAAAACTTAACTATAAACTAAATACCTAACTTACTAAATTAAATCTCAAAGTGCCCCCGTGGCATGGTACCTTAAAGGCTGGCAGCATTCCCTCGTTGAATGACGATGGCGATTGTGATTGATGTGAATTATTTATTTATTTATCGATTTGTTTAATATAATAATTATGACATTGTATTTTACATTTTAATAAGCAGTTTTAGCCTCTTAGCCTTTAGAATTTACTGACATTAAAATCTTGCTTGCCAGTTTCTGGTTAAATGTGTGAAACATGTACAACTCATTGCCAACTTTATGTACCACAGGTACTAGTTATAAACAGTAGGGCTACTATGAATTTCGAAAATTGAAGTTCGTATCGTACCGTCTCGCCGACGCTTATATTATTTAATACGACAGTGAGAGGGATGGTACGATACGAATCAAAGAACATCATAGAGATTTCGGCGATTTCGGGGTGATTGGTAAATTTTCCTATCAATTTAGGTTCCTTAAAATAAGGTACGACGACGAGCAAAGCGAGGATGAGCTTAAGGTACAATTTTAACTACTACGAGCGAGCGAAGCGAGCGCACCAGGCAGCAGCGGGCAAAGCGCCGGGACCTAAAATTATTTGGCCCCTACCCGTGCTGGTTGTGTAAGATATTATGGTTACATAAGAGAAACAAGATGAAGGAAGAAGAAGTGTTCCACCAATTTTTTTGGTTATCTGCATGGAATAAAGGTTTTGCGGTCCCTGCTTGAGAAACTTTCTCCCCCAACGGTTATCTGTTCTTCGAGGGATGTGGCCCACCCAATACCTACCACTAACTTGCATATCCATCGAGCTATGTCGGTGACTCTAGTTCTTCGGCAAATTTCTGTTTTCCAAGTTCTATCGCGCCAAGAAACTCCGAGCGTAGCTCTCTCCATAGCTCGTTGCACGATTCTGAGCATCTCGAAGAGGCCAACAATCCAAGACCACGTCATCTCTAATACAGGTTTAAGTTTGTATTGTGGAGCAATTTCGTTCCTACACTTGTGTTGACTAGAGACAAAGAGCGGCTAGCACTAATGACTTTTTCTCGTCCATGTCAAAGGGCGACTTGACATAACGAGTACAATGACAAAACATCGCACAGCCACTCATGCCGAGCCGACCATGTTATGATCTCATTCATGCTGATTTTTTCAGCCACTGCCACTGCTTCTGGTCTTACTTTACTATAAGAGCTTTGATGGCATGCTCTAATGCGACTGATTTTGAATGTAAAAACAAGGGGATCGCGTACCCGTCACTTGTCAAAGTACAGCCTGTAAGAGCATTCACACTGGCAATTCGGGGCAAGTTTAAAAGCGAAGCGAACGCGCAACGAGCTTACGCGAGCGCACAGCGAGGTCGCTGCGTTATTAGAACGCCATAATACGGGTTAGTATCATTTTGTGTGTGTTCTAAAGTGCAACTGGTCTAAAAAGCAGCTGGTCTAAGTAGCAAGTGGTCTAAAAAGCAACTGGTCCTCCTAACCTGGTTTTGTCGAAAACTTGAAAAAACATAGGTTAGGTTAGAGTTGCATCAAGGCGCGAAGCGCCTCAGCCACTCGGAATAGGAGCTCCGCGAAGAGGAGCTCCGTCGATTTTGAGTCAAAGAATTTTAAACCACTTGATGCTTAGACAAGTTGCTACTTAGACCAGTTGCTTCTTGGACCACTTGCTACTTAGACCAATTGCTCATTTGCTACGTATACCAGCTGCTTTTTAGACGAAATGATACCAACCCCGGGTCGCTGCTTTTTGATACAATACAATACAATACAAATATTCTTCATTGCATTCTTTATTGATGGTGACACAACTCTAAATTCTAGGGCAGTAGGTACATTTTGAAATATGTCACTATTCAATCAAAGTAAAATTTTAACGCTCCCTTGATTTTGGATTGTGTCACTATCAGATTAAAGCAATGACCTGTTGTACACTCGTGGCGAAATCGCCCCCAAATCGCCACCTGTGTGATATCGTTCTTAAGCTGCAATGGATGTAGGGTCTGCTTAGTTTATTCACGCTTTGTATTACTCCTCTGTCTTCTTCAAATGCTCAACTAAAAACATTTCTTTACAATTATGTCCTTTCTGAACGTATTTCAATAAATGACCTTGTCATTAGAGTTATTTGAGCCTTAACCCTGGGCAAAGTTAAATGCCAACATAGCTTCAGTAACTGAGTTATAAAAAGTAACAAAATATCTGACCTTCAGAAACCAATCTCTGCATTAAAGACTGTCCCCGATAAAATCCGGGCATGCCTGATCTGGTGTATCTTTGTAATGAATGCTAATTTTCAAGCAGCACTTCTTTGTAATAGTCAGTGGTTATGAAACTACACAATAAAAATACTATCACAATGAAATGTTAGAGCTTCTGTGAGTTTTAGCTTTATGTATTTAACTGTGCCTAAATTACTTTGTACAGCGTTTTTTGATAATCTTCACTAATTTTCAACTTCAATGCCACAATTGTATTTATATTTTCACAAGCTGTTTTACGCTCATTAGTATGTTACCTTTCCAATAAAAATCACGATGTAACTGTTTTCTACTTGGGGGAGTCAGGAAAACTTTCTAATCCTAGCCCCAAAACTAGTTTTTATATGGGAGGCATTTTCTGTCAAAAAGGCTAATTCACCAAAGTTAAAACACTTCCAAATTACCCCAATCTGCAGTCAATTCGAAAAATATTAGCTGTCGTGAAAAGAATGATAATAAGCTATAAAGTGGATTGTCCAATTTTAAAAAAATATATAAACTATACATAAAAACCTAGAAAAGACCGTCAAAAGACGCTGCACAAAATAATTTAGGCACAGTCTAATTATTAGACTCTAATATATAAAGCTAAAACTCACAGATGCCCTAACTTTTCATTAATGGTTATATTTTTATTATGTAGTTTCATAACCACTAATTAGTTAAAAAACATTAGCATTCATTACAGATACACCAGATCAGGCATGCCCGGCTTTTATCGTGGACAGTCTTTATCAGCGGTTATCAAAGCACGCTTTAAAAGTCGCATCTATATGGGTCGGGAAGGGCTATACGGTAGATAACGATAAGAAAACAGACTTAACTCTTGTCGCGATGTGATATTGGGTTTGCAAAATTTTCCATGACTCGTGGAGTATCAGATTTTCAAAGGAATCCATAACTCAGGTATTTGAGATATATGCATTTATCAAATGATTTGTCAAACTCAAAGGAATCCCTGCAGGGATAAGTCTTTTGTACTTAACACAACTTTTATTTATGTAGACAATAAAGAGTAACAAACATTACTTACTGAGTAACCATACGGTGGTGGGTTAGTTGGTAATCAAGTGGTTAAAACCTACTGGAACTGAAAACCATTTTTACACTGGTCTATAAAATCATTACGTACCAGTGGCGCGAGTAAACATTGTCTTAGGTAACCCAAGCTTGAGTCGTTTCCTGTAGGCAACCCAAAGTTGAGTTAGGTTTTACTTTAGGCAACCCAAGCTTGAGTTAATTTTACTTTAGGCAATCCAAGCTTGATTTAACCATTCGTCCTACGTAACACCCTGCAGTTAGTGTACAGAATACACGCATCATACACGTAACGCATGTCATAAGTTAGCACGCTGCTTTAATCTGTGCTGTGATAAGATAACAAATCTATTGTTCGTTTAAATAGGTCAAACAATCGTGGGAAATTATTCCTTTTGAATTTCACGTGCCAAACAAAAAGAGTATCAATTCTGATAAAGTAATACCTAATAACTATGAATAAAACTACTTTTATTAAACAACTAGCTTCAACCCTCGACTTTGCTCTCGTTAGAAATAGGTAGGTACCTTGAGGGTACCTTAACGAGGACTATAAATACAATATAATCTTAGAACCTTTTTTTAAAAGCACAACGTTTGCTCAGACAACGCCATTTGTTGTTTACGGACGAAGTAAAGAAACTTTAACGTTCTTCGGCAGCGCCTTTATCCAGAATTTTGTGTAGCTGCATGTGTGCAGTGTCATGTAAATCTGCTCTGCTGTTATATCGTGATTGAGTAACATTATAAGATTATTTCAAGATTTAATTTGATACTCAAACTGCTTTGGAGACGTTTATTCAAACATAAGCATATTTGTCATTTATAATATTAGTAGGACACAAAAAAAGCCGAACATAGAACTTCCTCCTTTTAATGAAACCGAATAAAGATTAAGCTACATGGTGCACAAAATTACAAAGTCAAAGTCATTTATTGCCAGAACACAGTGATACAAATTATACAGTTCTTCGCGAATCAGGATGTGCTTATGTTCTACCTACATTAGGCATGCAATATTTTTATAAGAAATTCAATTTTCTAACCAATTAATATTTCATTGCGGGTACATTCATAATTATCATTATTAATTATTTAAATTATGTAATTATCATTATTATGTCAAAAAATTCATACAATTAATTTTTGATGCAAATTATAAATTACAATTAATAAATATCACTTAAAATCTTCGTCGAGAAACTCCCGAACGGAATAATAACATTTCTCAAGAAGCCACTTAGTAATAAGATTCTTAAATTTATTTTTAGGGCAACGTCGTATGTGTGTTGGTAAATGATTAAAAATTGTTATTGTCATGTAAAACGAATTTCGTTTAAAGACATTTGATCTTGCTAGAGGCAGGTATAATTTATCTTTATATCTGGTCGATCTAGGAAATTGTTGTCCCTGAGTAGCAAACATATGTAAATTGTTTCTCACAAATAACGCTATTTGTTTAATGCACGGTAGAGGTAGTATTTTTAAGGTTTCGAATAAAGGTCTACATGGGGCCTGAAAATGCGTATTACAAACAGCTCTTACACATTTCTTCTGAGCTACAAATGCCTTTTTTAGGTCTACAGAGTTGCCCCATAACTTAGCTTAGAAGCTACGTAACCGTGGTAAGCTGTTAGTGCAACATCTTTTGAGCAAGTACTACTTAACCTTCTCAGAGCAAATACAAACTTATGAAGTTTATTACAAATATCTGAAATATGTACTTTCGACGAACAAAATTTGTCAATTTCTATAATTTACGTTTAGATTATAATTGCGACCCTTATAAGTTCTAATACCTACTTAATATATCAACTTGCCATTTTGTGCACCATGACTTGTTACTTATGAAGTTAAGACAAAAAGGGGCGGCCTTTTTAGATATAGTTTAATATCGGTTACTATAATGATTTTTAAATAAATTAAGTTTTACCTATTCATTAAAATAAAATAAGAGTCAATTATCTCTTTTAGGGGAAAAAATACTGTGATATTTTGGCAGCTTAGACTACACCAGGCTCGGCTCACTCTGCGATTTTATTTTCCGCTACAAGTAGATGTCTGGGCCCCCTAGAGTGTGCTATTCCACTACACGTGCCGCGTGTGTGTGAATACCAGTTATGCGATGGACAGAGAGGCACGATTCTTATGCCTAAAGTCATTTTTGTACGGCAGTGAGGCTTCTGTACTTTCCTTATTCTGTGAGTAGTAACAGAATAAGTAAAGTACCCTGAATTCCGAGAGTCCTGCGAGAAAAGTAGTTTGCACAAAAAAGGCTACTGATTTGAGCAACTTATTATAATTTACTTTATATTCGATAAAGCATTCGCAATCGTTTCAAAATATTTTTTAATTACAATGCGATATTGTGAAGACACGTTTCATTTTAATCGTTTTGTTTGATTGAATCATCGTAACATTACTTATTAAATAAAACAGATAAACGCTGTAGATAGCCTCAAATTTAAAGTACGTTAAACAAATACAAGCGTCTACTCACCTAATCAATCACTCATACTTTTTATTGTTTGGTTTCATACTTACACTGAATAATTTCGTCAGTGGTGCTTTTCATAACAAAATCAATACACGGTTTTTTAAAGTAAAAGCGAAAGAGCGACAGAAAATTTCAACACGATTTTGTAAAGCATATTTTAATCGAGGCACGGCATTGCATATGAATAGGTATGCTTTTGGCACTGTATGTTATATTTTATACTAGCCGTTACCCGTGACTCCGTCCGCGTAGAATTCGGTTATATGAATAGACGTGATGAAGTAACAAACAAACACACAAACAAACAGACTTACAAACTTTTGCATTTATAATAAGTATTAGTGGGATGCCGTCATTTGAATATACAGCCAGCATCATAAATATCGGAGCTGTATTCGTGATGTCTGAATACAACCATACTGTTAATCGCATGAGAACATTTTCGAACGTTTTTGAGCTCTAGACAGCTCTGATATTTATGATGGCAACTGAACTTAGATATTTCTTACCCGAGCCGAGCTCTGCTGCAGACCAATGGCCAATCCTTCCAGCAAACTATGAACGAACAGCGCACAGAGCAACCCAAGGAAACCAGAAGAACTCTTATTACACGGTGCAGTATGGCTGACATGACACATCCTAGGATTATCTGTATCTCCACAACACCTCTCCCTTGTGTCCAGTTCCCCATCACCCCCCCTCAAGTCTTCATGAGGCCGGAGCAAGCTCGTCTGCTCAGTCCCATACGTAGGTTTTGGATAGTCATGAATCCCTCCTCTGCCGTAGAAGAAGTGGACTAGTTCGTCTACGAAGTAAACTATGAAAAAACCGAGGCATAAAAGAAGTTCAGAGTACTGCGGGAGATTTTCTCTTGCTTCTGGAAGCATGTGGATTAGGGAAGTTGAGAGAAGAACTCCTGCTCCGAAGCAGAGAAGGCAGGATATTGTTAAAGGGTTTCGTTGTCTGGTTCCCTCTGATATGCAGGCAGGCAGCATGCCCGTCACGAAGGAGCCAAGTCCTAAAGCCAGTATGGCTATAGCTTTCGATGTTGTGATATCCATTGCCATTGTTTAATCTCCACTTCTTTAAATGCCACTGGTTTTGTGTCAATGTTCTTCCCGTCCAACTATTATTTCTCTCTTTGAGTAATAGTCTTTTGTTTTTTTTCTTTGTGCTTTTTTCTCATTTATACTCTTTATTTCACTTCAACTTTTAAAACATGGTTGTCCTAACGCCGGTAGAACACGTCTGCCACAGGTTTCAAACAAGGCTATTGGTTATCTGTACTATTTGTACACACTGTTATCAAAGTCAAAACACAATCCTCACATGTCACGTACTTATTTCAATACTAAACGCTATCGGGTAATATAACATTTTACATGTCTACCCGGCGCGGCGGCGGATTAATAATGGAGCTAAATTATCAAAAACATACGCGCACAAAACTGTTTTTACTCACGTAAAACTAAACCACTCACTTTGTTCCTGCGAAATAAGAATCAAATTCACATGACTCATGCAGGACGCAACGGCAAAACAATCATTAGATTGTACATAAAGAACGGCCAATGTAACTAGACCTGTCCAATTTCGCACTACTTAAGACTGCTAGCGAAAAATTCCGCGTAAATGAAGGTTGGGGATCTTAATTAAATGGTTAAGAGACAAAGAGGAAGTTTTAGTAGCTACATGTGATAGTGCCGTTCTATTTGTATGATTAATCTCAATTTGTTATCTATCAGCGTGTTATCTAGCAATAGAGGGGTACTATAGTTTACATTAATTACTTATCATATAATCTAGCACATTTGCTGATGCGGTGTAACATTAATTGTTTGTTATTTTTATACAACAGTCTGTAAGACTACTTCTTCTTCTGTGCACTTTTACTTTATTAAAATAGATACAGAACTACTCATACTTATTGAATTACACATCTGCAAAAAATTATACAAAATTATATCACCATTCAACAATTTTACTTGAACACTTACTTGAATTATATGTTTGTGTAGGTATATCTATTCAGGCAATCTGAGGCCGTTGGATTATAATGTATCTTAATTTATTGAATCAGGCGTTACTTTGCGGAAGGCCATGAACTGTAAACAATTACTTGTTGAACCGCGATATTAAAAAAAATATATATACGCGTCGACTTCACAACCTCCCCAGTTTTTTTTTGTCGGTTAAAAAATAAAAATAGCTACGTCTATAACAAATGTGTGTTCAAGGGTTCAAGCAACTCCTCCGCGTCCTTGCTGTAACATAAGAACACACACATCACATAAGCCCAACTATCACCTCCACGATACGCTCACGCGTTTCGAACTCAACCAGTTCGTCATCAGAACAACACAAAACACCTCAAAAATTTTTTTTCTGTTTTTTATTGAGACTATCAGCGTGGTTAACATAAATACTCAGGAGGTGCGTTTGAAAACTTTGACATTTGCGTTTGCATCTGTATTAGGTAAGTGTAAAAACTCAAACTTCTCATACAAAATGTGACAGCAGTGGAATAGGACTAAATTTATTAGTGAGAGATGTTTGGGAAATATAGTCAGTAAGTTAAACATAAGAGTTTAACAATAAAAAATGTAATAAAAATCGTTTTTTTCTTCGATGCTCCGTCCGGTATTTAACCGGTATCAAGCGGCTGGTTATCCGTTTCTAGCCGCTCGTTTCGGTAACTACCGGCTTACAAGCCGCTGGTTGGTTATATTATATATAAGATACCCTCATTATGCGGTCATATCTATCGCTCCCGAATCGGCGATAAAGACACCTGCGTAAATACCGCACCACTGTGGACACTGCATAAACCACCACAGATTACAAGAATAGTAGCTAGCTATAAATGGGATCATCAGATTGGTAATTCCAGATTACATCTGCAAATGAAATTCGTGATGTATCACGTTAAATCCATTGATATCTAAATATTAACACCTCGCAAACCACTACTTACGTAGAGGACTTGAACTTAAAATTCCAGACATGTCAATGACTACCTAAGTTGTTTTAAAGCGATCACACCAACCGCATAGGTAATAGTGACCACAGGGACAGCAAGCAGTCTCCGCGTTGCGTTTTTATAACTTTGTTAGTAAATTGTCTTTTATCACTACTTTGCTGATTGGGATAGTTTCTCAATGAGAAATTTTGAGATAGGCTAGGTGGCGCTGAATCATGAGGTCCATTTGATTTGTTTAATAAATAAATGAGTCAAATGCAAGCAAGACAGTAACATTAAATGGACCTCACTATAGTAACGCCATCTAGCGATATTTTGCGGGTACTGCCTTTTCGCAACGTAACGTTTGGCAACCTGTTTCATTTCGCAACATTTCATTTCGCAAACTCTAAAACAGTAAATATTTCAGGATTTATTTCAGGGCTATCGTATCGTATAAAAATTCGAAAATATTTACAATTTACGAAATATTAAACAGTTGGAAATCAAAAGTTGCGAAATGAAACATTAGTAAACCGATATTTTGCCTGTCAAGAAACCTTCCTTCATGACAACTGAGTATCGAGAAAACGCAGATTTAAAAAAGGTTTTTAAACATTCATAGCATGTTGCAGTATGGGTGAAACCTCGAGTACAATATATTTTCTGCACGACATGGTAATTTACTAACAATAAAACCTTGTAAATACCAATAAATAACAAAAGACCAAAAAAACTCAATTTAAAAAATGAGGTATTGTTTGCATGCCAATGTATCTAGTTAGACGACAGACATGGTCATGTTACAGCTCATTAGCACTATTTACAAGATCGATTTAGCATGTCAAGCAAAATTACTATTTCATTTCAATAAGTACCTATATTGGTAAATAGGTAACGGGCGGGCGAGCGATTGCGGCGGCTATATTGCCATTCCATTCTTAAAGACGCTTCGAGTGTTGGTTGGGTGTTTGCATGTTATTTCCTGTTGTAGTTAACAGTTGCCTCATTTTTTTTTTCTTTAAAAGGCCGCATTTGTAATGAATTAAGAATCCCTGATTTTATCAACTCTTTACAAACAAACAACTGCCTATGCTAGAGTACGCAAGGCCGCCTAAAAACACACCTATATGCGGTTGGTAGGGGCGCGGCTTGTGACGTCACATCAACACGGGGTAAAACAATTTATTTACATTTCTAACTTTGATTTTCCTCAATGATATTTTAAACTTGACGCGACGTGTGGGAAAGGCTCGTCTCGCCACCTGGCCACCGAGACATTAGCTTGGTTTTTAAAAGCTTTCATTTCTTATTGTTTCCCCAAAAACCTAGACTTCATTGGTTCAGGCGTTAAGTAATAAAATATTAAAGACTGGGTACGGGACAATTGACCTAGTCCCAAAGTAAGCAAAGATGTTTACTATATATATGGGATGGGTAGTATAAGCAACGGATAAACATACTTAAATAGAAAGATACATACTTAAATCTTGTACACAAACATTCATATTTTTCATACAAATAACTTTTCCGACCGGGGGCCTCAAGCTTCGTAGTCAGGTTCTCTAATAACCAATAGGCTATGTGTTGGTTGTCTGATACATTTGTGGAGGTCTATTTGAACTACAAGCAATTCGTAATTTGATATTTTTATTTTGAGTTTTCGGTGAAGGAAATAAGGGATCCTGCATCTAACCTAACCAATTTAATAGCGTGTTCGTGTAAAGTTCCCAATCAACACTGAAAACGAAAGGCCAAGTCCACTCAATCTGAGATGAGGTTTGTGTCCAATAGGATGTGTCGGAGAAATGTTTCTCCCTCTCTCTCTCTTACTTTAACTTTAATTTTACTTCTTTTTTTAATTTTAAGTGTAAAGTTGGTATTTGTATTTGGATTCGTCACAAACCACTCTTTCGTTTGTTTCTTAGGACTTTGAGACAAGGTCGTTCACATCACGACGCGACTGTTCTAGCCTCATAATATATGTATCCCATTTTTTTAAAAGATATCTGTGTTGTACTGTAAAGTCAACGAAATTGAAGCACGTACCATGCAGGGCGGAACCTTTTCATAACCCAATTTTGCTATGATTTCTTTGGCAGATGGGATTTAAATATGACATTAGTGGTAGACTTAGATAATTAAAGAAGGTAGTAGAAGCTTCCACCCTAGTACGTGATTCAGCTTCCTTGACTGTACGTACATTTTTTTTACGACTGACAGCAATAGTGAGTATGTGGTGAGTATACTACTACTATACATGCTTAGGCCACTTGTAGACGTCCGTTGTTTTCACCGGACAACGGAACGTTTTTTTTTGCCGGACTTTCTTGTGGTGTTGTATGGTTTACACCTGTCCGGCGACTTATCCATACAACACGGCAAGCCCGGCAAAAAAACGGTCCGTTGTCCGGTGAAACAACGGACGTCTACAAGCGGCCATAGAGAGTTTACGCCTTGTTATATATATGGTTTAAGCTTCTAGAAGGTTTAAGATATTTCTTTTCTCAAAAGAGTTTGAGCGTCCTACCTGCTAATGTTACCCAACCTTTTCCTCTATCAATGACTCACTTCGAAAATAATTCGCAAACGTCAAACTGTTATCATCTCTATTGCGTCAAAATTGTGAAAGTGCAGATATGAACGAATTGCTGCAAAAGCATGGCTGTTCTAATGTATTCACCGTACCCGAGGGACTCAGAGAGCTCATGTCTGATATATCCAGAGAAGTAAGTTTATTAGTCTAAGCTTGTACATGGATCGAAGATACCTAGCATGTCTAAAGCCTCGGCTACAACTACACAGGACCAGCGATGCGGCTAATGTGTTCTCTGTTCATTGCGTGTACTGCTGGGTAACCATTGTGAAGCGGGCATCTCAGCCGCGCAGTGAAGAGAGAAAAGGCTGACCGGACTATCGATGGCACGTTGTCGTAGTAGTAGTAGTTAGAGTGGGATTCTAAGGAAGGGAAGCGGAGCTAGAGAAGAGCAGAAAAATGCTGAATCTGACCAAACTCAAAATTCACATGCACTTTTTTAAGATAAATCGGACCCATCCCCATAATTCCACGGAAACAGGATGTACGCATATAAAATCCCGAAATGTCAGCCTCGAACACACACGTACACTATCAGTTTAGATACGTGATGTTCGTTAGTAAGTTTTTTTTAGGTAAAGTAATGCAACTGATTGACTGACAGATAACGCAGAACCTAAACCACTGAAGCCAAACATT
Source organism: Choristoneura fumiferana (assembly GCF_025370935.1). Lineage (NCBI taxonomy): Eukaryota > Metazoa > Arthropoda > Insecta > Lepidoptera > Tortricidae > Choristoneura > Choristoneura fumiferana. The sequence goes on from NC_133492.1 coordinate 15,042,097, forward strand.
TAGCAGACTATCTTTGAGGATGATAATCGTATCGCCGTATAAACCAATAAACCATACTAGGGTTCAATGAGGCCCATCGTGATGACATCTACAAACGCTTTCGTCAGGTCCTCCGCGACCAACCCGAGAAGATATACCACTACATAGCAAACTACCTCTCCGTGCTCCTGATAACCCGGGAGCATGGCATCATGGCAGTAAACGTGCTGGACGACCTCTGCGACTGCCGGCAGTCCGTGTCTGAGCATCTGCTGCAGCTGGGCTTGGAGAGGTCTGAGGCTAAGACCGTGGCCGAGGTCATACAGGAGGAACTGCAGAATGTGGAGCCTGAAGAAGGGAAAGGTGAGATGAATCCAAAATCGAAATTGAAGCTGTTTATTAAAAAAATAATTATCCTAGACCAAAAGCCGTTAGTAAGCGCTGAAATTATGTCTATGTGTTAAGTTAATAATATAATAAACCGATGTAGGTTAGGTACATAATGAATGACGCGATATAATACAAATAGAACAAATAAACATGACACACTTGTAATCACAATCGTTTTCACCACTTCTTTCTATCACATGGTGAAAGACAAAGGCGGAAAGAGATAGTGAATGCGATCGCGAACGTCAGCTCGTCGAAGCCTAGTTTAGACTTGCAAGAAAAATTGTGCAAGTTGCATTACATTGCGGCGCTCGATTGACCACTACAAACTCGTTGGCTTTACGGCCTCGCAATGTAATGCAACTTGCACGATTTTACTTGCAAGTCTAAACTCGGCTTTAAACAATACGGCCTCTTAATGAAACGTTAACTACCCGAACTAATTTAATTCTTATGCATAACTTAAGTGCCTAAACTTAAATACTAAAGTAGCCTATATCTCGAATGAAATCGAAAGAATCGAAAAATATTATGTTTCAAATAGGCTGCTAAAGGTTCTTTTTAGGGTTCCGTAGCCAAAATGGCAAAAACGGAACCCTTATAGTTTCGCCATGTCTGTCTGTCTGTCCGTCCGCGGCTTTGCTCAGGGACTATCAGTGCTAGAAAGCTGTAATTTTGCAAGAATGTATATGTAAACTATGCCGACAAAATGGTACAATAAAAAATCCAAAAACAATTTTTTTAGAGTACCTCCCATAGACGTAAAGTGGGGGTGTTTTTTTTTCTCATCTAATCTTGTAGTGTGGGGTATCGTTGGATAGGTCTCTTAAAACCATTAGGGGTTGCTGGAACGATTTTTCGATTCAGTGATTCGTTTGCAAAATATTCAACTTTAAAGTGCAAATTTTCATTAAAATCGATCGTCCCCCCCCCTCTAAAGTCTAAACCGGTGTGTGGAAAAATTTGAAATTTTCAGGATGGTAGTAAGTATATCAAACTTACAAGAAAAACTATAACGGTTAAGTTTTCTTCTTAAGTTTGAATGAATTATTAGTAAGTAGTAGTTTAAGAGTAAATAGCAGCCTAAGGTATAAAATATACCTAAACTTGAAATATTCCGTACAAAATACGAAATCCTTAGAGAAATATTACGTAATGGCTCCGGAACCCTATTTCGGGCGTGTCCGACACGCTCTTGGCCGGTTTTTTGCTTATGCCTTCTATCGTGCAAAGAAACTGAGCATAGCTCTCTCATAGCTTATAGTACTTGAGCACAATGTACCTACTTATATACGTGTACAAGCAAAGCGACATTCTTGGCCTTGGCCTTTTATTTCCACGCTGTTTTATTTTGATACGATTACAACGCATTTTGCCCATATATGCGTTAGGCTGCATAACCAACAGAGTTGTCGATGTAGCCACAGAATGAATAATAGAAATGTCACGTAAGCTAAAAACACGAGTCACTTCAAGGTAAAAAGCTATCCAGACTGAATATTTAATACTATAGCGAAAGCACCAATCGATTTAACTGGTCAAAAACCGGCCTAGAGCGAGTCGGACACGCCCGAAATAGGGTTCCGTAGCCATTACGAAAAAATTAAGTAATATTTCTCTAAGGATTTCGTATTTTATACGGAATCTTCCATAGTTTAGGTATATTTTATACCTTAGGCTGCTATTTACTCTTAAACTACTAATAATTGTCAAGCAAACTTAACCGTTATAGTTTTCCTTGAAATAATTTGATATACTTACTACCATCCTGAATTTTTTCAAATTTTTCCACTCACCGGTTTAGATTTTAGAAGGGGAGGACGAAAAAAGCAAACCCCTAATGGTTTTAAAAGACCTATCCAACGATACCCCACACTATAGGGTTGGATGACAAAAAAATCACCCCCACTTTACGTCTATGGGGGGGAGGTACCCTAAAAAATTTTTTTTAATTTTTTATTGTACTATTTTGTCGACATAGTTTACATACCTATACAAATATCCGCGCAAAACTACAGCTTTCTAGCATTGATAGTCCCTGAGCAAAGCCGCGGACGGACGGACAGACAGACAGACAGACATGGCGAAACTGTAAGGGTTCCGTTTTTGCCATTTTGGCTCCGGAACCCTAAAAATGGGTTATTATAGAGGGCTCGCTTTAAAAAGCATTGCCTTTTACTGTTGAGTATTCATCATTTAGTAAAAGATGTATTACTTACTTACTTTTTTCACTCGCGTATTATACGCGCGAGAAGATGTATTACTTACTTTTTTCACTAACGTATCCTCAACGTCTCTCGTACAAATTCCTTGCTCGCGTCTCTTACACACCTCAGCCATAACTACAAAAAACTTCACTCCTTCCTTAGCTACGCTGAGTGTCGCTAGGAAAATCAAGTACCTACCCAAATACCCAATCCAGTGGATTAGCTTCTCCACCAGCTTTGGTGGATACGCAGCCTTAGCCTTAAGATAATACTCCTACGCATAGTGCTTTAGTATGCAAACCAGTTCAGTCCCTTTGGTTTTAGTTACCTACAGCTTTAGTGTTAACAATCCTTTTGGGCCATCCTTGACTACCGTCACACCAATTTTGATTATTCGAAAGACTTCTCCCCTACTTGTCACACTTATCACTATGAAAATCGCAATGTTTTTTTACAAGCTTTTATTTAGTTTCACCTGTCCCGTCCCGTTGTCTGTCTGTAATCAAATCTTGCAAATTGAATTTGACCTACTTCGAGTACTCGTAGTCAGATTGTAGTAAATATGGTCATAATACAATAATCTGGTAGTGATATACTGGTGGTCCAGCCATGGTTAATAGCATCAACTTGAAATTTGTTACCTACGGAAATGTAGTTTGAATTACAATACAATTACAGTCAACAAAAATTACAGTCAGCAAAAAAGCTTGTATTGAAAATTACATTTTTAACAAAAAAACTTATTTTGTTTTAAATTCAGTGTATCGTGTTAGTTGCCAGTATGAGTTTGTTATTGACAATCTTTTCTCTGTAGGTAATCTTGTCACGGTGCACATCATGACGACTTTTTACCTATTTGTAAAATCGTAAAATCATCATTCTAGAGAAAGTAAAAGAAATCCAGATTTTGAAGAAAATCCTGACAAGATGCGTGATGGACGAGGAAAAGACTGCCAAGGTGACTCAGGTGGCCAGAAACGCCTACCGCGACTACTGGTACAGGAAGCAACTACTGCAAGAGGTTAAACATTCACTAATATTTAGAGCTAGACAGAGGGAAAAACATTTATTAACACACTAGCTGTTGCCCGCAACTCCGTCCGTATTATTATTTACGATTATTCTAAGACCGATTATTATTTTTATCTTTTCTATTTCACAATATTTTAGTAAAAAGGCTTTTCTTTTTCTTCAGTCACTCAAAGAAACTGAAGAGCCATGGGAAGTCGCAGCTCAGCGAACTCTCAACATCTACAAGAGAACAAAACCGTCATTTGATGAACTGACGAGGGCCACGCAAAAAATACAGGTAACTCTATCAAACAGAACATCATATTAAACACTTAGGTATAAAAACCAGCCAAAATGCGAGTCCAACCCGTGCACCGTTTGTTTCGTACAGTTCCCAAAAATCAAACTGTCTACCTAGTTCAAGTGTACACTTAACTACAAGGACATCCATACCAAAGTTACAGAAATATACACATATGTGTACACGCCCTTAAAGCATTAAGTATGCATAAAGTCGTGTATACATATTTTTGTAACTTTGGCCGTATAGATATTTTTTAGTTGGCTGTAACCTATTTTTGTAATCCGCTCACGCGGAGCTCCTAATTTTGTGTAGTTTTGGCCCTTCGGGCCGAAGCAAACTTAACATAACCTATAGGTATTTATAAACCTACCTACTCATGTACTAATTCAAAAACGACATATTTAATGAGCTCAATCGTGTTCTATCTAATTTCGATTTGATAGTAATACATGTATTTACAGCATTTAGTTTATACCAGTACAATTTAGCAGTAAGTCCAAATGTCAGTAGTGAGTAAGTAGTGCAACCATTGTTGATTTAAATAAAGATATTTTCATTTTCATTTATTTGTTTCTGTCAATTCTGATTGGGAAAAAACGCTACTGTGAAAATAAGCTTTAGTAAAAAAGCATTTGGAAAAAAAGGATTTGGGAAAAAACGCGAATGGAAATTTTGCTACTACGAGTAGGAAATAACGATTTTGGGAAAATGATTTTCCAACACGCTTTAATATCGTTTAGAGATTGTAAAATCCGTTCCGATCCGATGCACGAGCCGTTTGGTGGAAATTAGCTTTAAGTTCATAAAATGCAACCGTAAACAATACGGTTCTTGTATCGGACCTTTACCAGGTACCTATACCTTCAGGTAAACTGACAACTAACCTTTAAACTTTGAAATTGTTCGTAGGCGGCATACAGAGGATACTACGTGCGCAGAAACATGCTGCGCCACCTTAAGACGAAGTCTGGCCCGAAACTGGAGCTGCCAGGCCCGCCCGTTGATGTTGCTGACTCTAGGGAAATAGACTTGGGCCGAGTCATTGTATGTTGTTTTCTGACTTTTTTGCTTACCTAGCTTGCCTCATTAGAAAATTGGAATAGGTAGGTCACTTCGACGCATTCAGTGCGGACAAAGCATAAAAGTGTTTTCGGGACGAGTGCCACTATAATAATATCACAGCACATGTGCGGCTGCGGCACCTATGGATTTTAATTAAATTAGTATACCTACCTACTCTTCTTTGTTTATTTTATTAGGAATAGGTAGGTACTTAATGTTAACCAAAATTTTTATTGCTAGCAAAAGATGCAAACTTGTGCTAGGTGAAAATGTCAAACCGATTGCTGATTCTTTATATACAGAATAGTATCACAGCCCAGAACCACAACTATAAATTTATCATTGAGTAAATCCAAATTGTCGCGCGTTGCTTTTACCTTTGCAGGATATTGGTAGACCAGTTTTTGATGCTTTTATTAATTTCCAGGATATTAAAGTGAAAGATGACAACGTAGGCGTTATGTTTGACACGAATGTCAGCGACAATCTTGGTCTCCCCTACGACCCAATGCGTACTATCACGCACGTTGAGAAGTTCTTTGCTGGCCAGCCACACTCTGCTAAGAGTTCTGAATTCGGCAAGAGTAGCCAAGCTGCCAGTAAGGAAGGTACTTATCGTCATTCAACTTTGTTTCATAAACATCTGTATTTCGTCACTACTTTGAAATAATCTCGTATCTAAAACCAATATGTCAACAAAATTGAAATTCTACACAATGTTCATAAAATGTTTTCCACTCAGAAAAATTATCTATTTTGAGGTACGAGTTTTTTTTAAAGTAGTGACGATTTCTGGCGTATTTTTGTGAAAAGTGATTGAATGATGAGATGGAGCTGCTAGAAATCATTTTACAATAAAATTACGTATCAAGTTTCTTAACATAACACTGACCTGTCCCTATATTTCTTATAGCGTAGCGTAGATACACAACACAACGAGCAAATTGATAACCTTGAAGGCGTTTAAAAAGTACTCAGACGTTCCAAATTTACTTTTCGTGACTCTATACAATGCCAACTTTATAGACAAAAGTGGACGGTTAGTCTAAGTACTTACTTTCAAACAGCGAACCATACCAACGTTCGTGTAACAATGTTTTACTTAAGTATATTTAGAGGTAGGTGGTAGAATAAAGTAGGCAAAAAGAAATAAACTATTTATCAGTACCACCATCTTAAAGCAATAAGACTAAACTAACAATAAGACTTAATTACATGGTTACAAGAAGAGCCTCCACTGAGTATGTGTTACGCGTTATGTGCAGCGACGCTATTTTTCTGTGACGCTTTAACCAATTAAAATAACATGGATTAATATTGGTGCACCCTTGTCTATGCCACAATAGTCTCTCACCAGGCATACCACGCCTGGGGACCGATAATTAAGATCAAGGGGAAGCACTAAAACTGCGCGTCTACCAAAGATGTGCGAGAATGTGTTTTTCATGAACCAATAGAAACGCTTCATTTACCTATCCTCGCACAGCACATCTCTGGTTGAAACAGCTGAGGGAGCGACGCTATGTTGAGGCACTTGTCCCACCGCCGACGATGAGCGAGAAGCGAGTAACTACAAACGAGTGGGCGAGCAGTGAAAAGCGAGTGTTCGAGCACGACGGGCGATTACTCGCTCCACTCGCTCGAGCCGAGTATTGCTGAGCTAGTTTTATAGCTCAGCGAGTTTTATAGCTCTTGTCGCTGCGACAAAAGATGTAAGAGCGAGTTCTCGCCGGCAGTGTGAACCGCCAGCGATCAACTATTAATATATATGCCTCTTTTACTCACGCAGGAACTTATATCTTTTGTTCGTTTCTTGAGCGAGAAAATAGTCGATAGATAGTGAGACAACTGCCTAATGAAGCGTTTCTGTTGGTTTATGAAAAACACATTCCTCGGAACACTTCCTCGAACATCTGTGGTGGAAACGGAGGCTCAGTTACCCAAGTATGTTAGCAGAACCGACCAGCCGCCAAAGCCGACTGCCCAGCGAGCTGCCCAGCCGCAGCAGCGTCGCACCGCGCAGCCGCATGCCGAGCCAGGCCGACCCGGACTCGCGCCAGAGCCGGCTGCCCAGCCAGATACCGTCGGGAGCGCAGTCGCTCAAGTTTGCTACTGTAAGTTTATGAGATCAGTTGCAGTTTACTGAGAACGGATTCAGGGAGAAGTCTTGCGGGTCTAGAACAACAGTTGGATATTTATATTTTTGTAAACTCATTGATTTTAATAAAATTAATCCTTCTCCGGCAAAAGAGAAGCGATTTTGTTATTTGAATAATGTTGTGCTTCATTTGCGAAAAAATAAATAGAATTTGACCAATGGACCACCTCCCGGCTATAAGCTAGTTCCTTACAGTTAACACTCGCAATCGTTTACCAGCCAGGCAGCAGCTAAGGCTCTTCCCCAGTTTGAGCAACATTTAAAAAATTATAATGTCTCGTACTAATCGGTCAAAGGTTATACAAGGTGTCTTCAAATTGTTCTTCAAAATACGTGTATGGGTGTTGGAAGGATTGATCACTGTTCAAAATGTACTGCCTCAAAGGCGTGACTACACTTTGAATAGAAAAAATCCGATAGGAAAACCTTTGTGAAATGTAACCCATAATCCTACTGAAAAAACTACACTTAAATTTAAAAAAAATTTTTTTTTTAGCTTCATGGCCAGTTCAGCTCTTGTGCTTTTAATGAAACCCTATGTTATTTTCATAGCCACCCTCTATTTATAATTTTGATTACACCATTCTTTTACTTACAGGAACCAGAAATTTTGGGAAGCGAAGAATACGAAGACACCGTTCAAGAGGCGCAAGGACTTCAACCGGCCCAGGATTCTGAACCGGTCTCAGATACACCAGGGGACGCAGCTGAAGTCCCTGAAGACTTAACTGGTAAACATAAAAATCATAAACTGACCACCTGATTGCAATTGAATTTTGTGAAGGTTATAATATCGATGAAATTTCTGAGATCAAAGATAGATATGCAATTCAGAACGATATAGTTTATGATAATTTGACACAACGATTCGAATACCTACGATCTGAGAATATTTTGACTTTCTCAGAAACTCAAAATGTTTAGTCTTAGGCCAAACACTGTTGATATTTATAATACATTTTAAGTACAAGGTCATTCTTATTTTCATTCTTTTGAGTAGTAGCAAAATCATAACAAACCAGTATACGGATACTATGAAGATGACTGACGATCTTAAGTTTAATAATAATGTCTTCGTCCTTTGGTCCAAATTATTTAACGGTAGTCGCTAAGACTAAGCAAGCATGTATAATTTGCGCTCACAGTAAACGTAAATTCGAAATTTCCTTGATGTCGTTTTAAATAGCGATAAAATTAAATATCAAATTAAAATTATCGTTGTTTGTAAAAACAGAACGCTCTGAAGGTGATGGAACTAGCGCTCCCATATCGTCAACCGCTGATACTGCACCAGACACCACAGATGCTACAGATGTGGAAGACGCCTTGAACACTACTGGTGAAACGGAAGGACCTTAGAATACAGAGCAAATTTATTCATAGTATTCTGTTTATTTTGTTTAGCTTTTCTGTATTGTGAGGGAAGAGGGACAAGGTAAAGGAAGGAAGTTACATTTTAACGAAATATCAAAGAATGAAAATGATTCTTCTTTTCAATCTGGGATGTGCTCTGCGGAACATGATCATCATTTATTAGTTGTAATTTGTCGGTGGAGTAATTGCCGCTTGTCCCTTACTTCGGTCTGTTTATTTATTTGTTTGACCTTTAGTAACTAGCCAACGTTATCCTTAACTCCACTGCCGAAATTAGGCCGGCCACAGACATCATTTTCTATTTAGTTTTACCTACGAGATTATAGAACAGAAAAAAAAACCGAATGACTAGAATGCAATACCTAGTCATACAAACCTACAGATCCGAGTCGGTAAGAGTGCCCAGTAAGAAAGCAATCTAGAGTACATATCTATCGCCCGATTAGGACGTTCTGGCGCGTGCGTGTGATGATGATGATGATGTGTGAGGCCTGCCAGTTTCTCTTCTGAATCAGAATAGAATCAGTAGGTCTATGAACGGCTGTCGGCCGAAAAAAGAAGGATTTGGTATTTTTATTTCGCAATTTGTTTAAGACATCTCATAGTTATAACCTACTAGATTGTTTGTTATATTATTACTGTCATTACTTTTGCTGTCATTAAATAATTATACACTAATAATGGAAGATTTATTACAAAAACAAGTCCACCACAGTTGCAAACTAGCTCTCCCAGAGGGACTCCAGGATCTGATGTCGGATATCTCTAGGGAGGTAAGATACCTATTGAAATTATTCGGTGGTCCGATCTTGTGCCAAGTTCATCGGTCTTACTAGCTATGCTGCTGCGGTGTGTGAACTGGCATGACAGTTATAGAAGAAGTCATAAAATCTGGCACAAGAGGTATGCTACCTTTACCCCCGTTTCACCATCCATTGATTAAATTAATTTGACGGATAAATGTGATGCCGTCTCTGTTTGTTTTGTTCGAATAGACGGAGATGGCATCACATTAATTATTCGTCGAATAAAATTAATCAATGGGTGGTGAAACAGCCCCTCAGTCTTCTGTATTGGCGACGCTTCAGTATCAGTAACCCCGTGATATTATGGTATTCTTTAAGGGCAGCGGTGATCACTTATCCACAGTAGTATGATTGTAAATAAGTAAGTAAATAAATGGAAAGTTATATAAATAAATAAAAAGAAAATATTATATAAAGTGACATTGAAATGGACAGTCTCGCCTCAGGTGTCAGTGCCAAGCCACTTTTTCAGCCTTTTCCTAAACGCGGCCACTTAGTCGTTAACCCTGTTAGTTAAATAAAAAAGAAGAAATCCTTTACATTTGATTTCCTACTTGCTTCTACTTGGAAAAGCTTGTAGTGCGGGCAAGGTGCGGGTAGATTCTCTTTCTATATAAATAAAACTATGTCCATGAAGCCCGGACTCTGAGGTAGAGCAACTGGAGCAGTCGCTCTAGGTGCCAGATGGCAAGACAAGAGACATCATTTTCCATTTTCCAATGCAAATTAAAAGTTTAATAACCTTTGTTGTGAGAGACGCAGAAGCGGTGTATTCTATCTCGCTCGGGTCTACTTAGATCAAGGGCTTCAGATAATCGAGATGCGCTTAACTGTCTCAGACCACAAAAAAACATGCAGTCTAATTCGTGCAATATACGAATGCATTATTTTTTATTTCGTTTTAAACGGAAACGTTTACATTCCAAGGTACTTCGAGCACAACCGCAAAACCTCCTACAATACATCACTGATCACCTCGCAGCGCTGTTAGTTGCGCGCGAGAACTTGTTCGTTGCTGCTCGAGTATGCGACGATGTGTGCAAGACTAGTTGCTACCCGGAATTGGAAGACGAATTGCGCGAAGTGGGGCTAACCGAGGAGGATGTCGAAAAAACTGTGGAAGTAGTGACGGATTTCTTTGAGAGCGGTGGAGGTTTGTTGAATGTCATAAGTTTTCTTTTTAAACTGACCAGCGATTGACCTGCATCTCACCTGATGGTTAATGAAGATGAGGTCGAAGATGTAGCTTACTGGTTCAGTAACAGCCTTTTTATTCTGACCTTGAATAGCACTAAATTTATTAATTTGGAAAACGCGATGGGACCGAAAAGTTTTGAAATGGAGACCGTGAATCGGTAAGCGCAGCGTAGGACGTTCACCAACGAGATGGAGGGATGACCTGTACCCTTAGAGTAAGTTTTCGGTTACAAAATACGTCTCGATCGCGTTCGCGTTAAAATCTCAATTGTATGGAAACACGAACAACGCCTCTAATGGATGGTTTGCAATGCTCGTGTTTCCATACAAATTGAGATTTTAACGCGAACGCGATCTAGACGTATTTTGTAATCGAAATTTTACACTAAGTGTAGGTACTGATTAAAACTGTTGGTTCACGGTAGACGCAGGTCGCTTCCAACCAAAGCAACTGGAGGTCTATGGGTGAAGCCTAAATCCAATAGTGGATGTCTTACGGCTGATATGATGATGATGATCTGGAAAACCGATGACGGAACGGATTCCATTCCTCAGCAGTTCTCTTTACGCATTTTTTGTTTGTATCAAATATTATTGCTCCGCGTAATGTATAATTTATTATGACTAAGTATAATATAATTAATGAATTACCGACTTCCAGTAAAAGAAACCAATTTGCTGTTGAAACTACTTAAGAAAACGGAGATAGACGAGACACAGCTCCCCGCTGTGATAGAAGCGGTGCGAAGCGCCTTCTTACGGCACCAAGTTAACAATACCGCTATATATGAGGTTAGTTCTTGCACGACGAGAAAATCGTACAAGTAGCATTACATTGCGGGGCTATGTACCTAATGCTTCTTGCACGGTTACTTAAGTTACTGCTTCTGATAGTGCAACATTTTTCAGAGTTAATCTTTTTGAAACTGCTATAACTGTGGCTGTGAAATGTTATGACACAACGTATAATCACGCCTAATAATGTTTTGGCTATTTGTCACAACGTAACTGGACGTCTATATCCCGTACAATAAAGTACCTAAGTACTAGTTACTTCAACTCGCCATATCACGTCAGTTAGTACTGTAAGGCCTGCCGTCGTCGATGGAGATTTTATTTTTGATTGAAATCTGCTGCTTGCTGGTGTCAACATTATTAATGCGAAAATAATTTTCATTTTACTGGCAGTCGTCGTCGACAGACAGCGACATGGACGAGTCGTTGATAGCTGCCAAGCACACCATCAAAATGTACAGAAAAACCAAGGAGCCTGGTGACAACTACAACAATGTTGTGGAGAAAATTCAGGTGGGGTTTTCCAATAGTTAGTTAATTCTGGCTAAGCTATTAAATCTGTATCTACCGTTTCATACCCCAAGAGGAAAAACGGAACCCTTACAGGATCGCTTGGTTGTCCGTCTGTTTGTTCGTCTGTCAAGTCACTAATAATTGTCAAGAAATCGTAGCCGTTATAATTTTCCGTGTAAATTTGATCTACTTACCTAACCTAACAGCTTAGATTTTAGAGGGGCGACGCTCGATTTTAATGAAAATTTGCACTTTGAAGTTGAATATTTCGCAAACAGATCACTGAATATAAAAATTGTAAAAGACCTATCCAACGAAACTCAACACTATAGAATTAGTCGAGAAAAAAACACCCCCACTTTACGTTTTTGGGAGGTACCCTAAAAATAATTTTTAATTTTTATTTTACCACTTTGCCGGCGTGACTGATATGTATAGGTGTTCATGCCAAATTACAGTTTTCTCGTACTAACGGTCTCTGAGCTTAGCCGCGGACGAACAGACAGACAGACAGACAGACGGACACACATGGCGAAACTATAAGGGTTCCTAGTTGACTACGGAACCCTAAAAAGTGACCCCACTGCGTACAATCGCGCACAGGGATTGTTGAGCCTCTCGCTACTGTTCATAAAGGGGCTTCTAAACGGGCTACATTTTCACTGCAATTTGTGGCCGGCCATTATTTGCATCTTGCTCTTGCGTACGGTGTTAGAGAAGAACGGCCGTAGTTTCCGGCCACAAATTGCAGTAAATTATGGCCCGTTCAGAAGCCCCTTAATTTAGCCGTGTTATACAAACTTAGTATTAAATATTATCATTACTTAGTATTACACCGCCAAATTTCAAACATTGGCAAGTGGCTCAACAATCCAGGTTTGTGACTGTACATTTTGCTTAGGAGAGGGACTCTGACACCGGATAACAATCTGTACGGAACCTTCCGTGCGCGACGCCGACTCGCACTTATTACACTTATATTATATTAAGTGAAATAATTCGTAACGGGAAAATCGTAAAGATAAATAAGTACAAAAATTGGGAAGTAAAGTATCTGAAGTTGTTAGTGTTGACGTAAGACCAAGTTTTGCGCTAACATATATCTATTTTATTTGTTTAGGCGGCATATCGAGCGTACAACGTCCGACGCAAATCTCAACGCCAGAGCCGAGAAAAAGCTGCGTCGGCGTCGCCATCCAAGAAAAAGACCAATACAGATGATAAAACTTTACACTTCGAAAACAAGGTACATCTGATACTATGACAAATCAAATGACATCAGTAAGACTGATGTAAAGCACCAATTATGTATTAAGACGATTTTTGCCTGTTTGCCCTATGTAAGAAAAGTAAGAGTCGGCCTCCCCCTCCCCTTGTTTTATTTACTTACTACATAACAATCTAAAGGAAGAAAGGAATGTAAATTTGGTCCATTTAAGTCTTTATTTTCAAAAACAAATTTTTCTTGCGTTTAGAATAAGAAAATAAATATTTGTTTGTTTATTACTTATAGATAATTTTTGACAATAATGGACTTTGCTTTTACTTTACGCATTTTTGCAATCTTACGTACTATCAAAACTTTCTTCTACCCCCTTAAAAGAAAAAATAAGACAAGGTCGACCTCTAAATCGTCTTACGTAATAAATGAATGGCTCCTAACTGTCATGGTAACTAATTATTGATTTAAGATGAATATCATTATTTTCTTATCAACAGAAAGTTGAATTGTTGTTCCAAGAAACGCCGAGGTCCAAAAGATGTAAGTTAGCCTTTTTATGTTCTTTTCGTGACCTTTCGCATCATTATTGCCCGAAATAAACAGTTTAATATTAATATATTAGTATTATTATTATACCTTTCGTGAAAAAATACCTAATTATTGTTGAAAACTGCGTTAAATAGCGACATATATAAATACAGACATGCGGCGAGAAGTGATTTACATACTATGTAAGTGCTTCCGCTAGCTGACGCGGACTTCGCCGCGTGCGCACGCTCGCGGATTGGGACCGCATTAAAATCCGTCGCACGTGCCCGCGCCAGTTATCGCTGTTCATACAATTTCTTATTAGACGGGCGTCCATTCCGGGTAATCCGCGTCAGCTAGCGGAGGCACTAAGGAAGCCAAAGATGACATAAAACTTTTTTCGTTTGGAATATCGAACTAGCGTACCTTCGTACTGAAATATTTGTCAATCACCCTTAAAAACTTGAAAATCTTTTACGAGTAAGAACGTTCAATTACAATTACATTAAAATTTACTGAATGTAAGTACTAAGGTTCTATCCATAGGTTCAAGTAAAGCCTCTTCGGTCTCCCTCGCCGGATCGTTCGTCCCACTTCCGTCCTACAAGCCGTACTCCATCGATGAAATATTCAGCGATGTCGACGAAGTGTCCGAGAAAGAGAAAGAGCATACCAGCGTCGACTACACTCAACACTGGAACAGTGCCCCGGCGTGGAATGTAAGTTTTTTAATAATCTAATAAAGGGGTTTCTAGAATTTATCAGGCGCAGCTACAGGCCCAGTATTCCGTTAAGGCACTTGCAAATAAGGAACCTAGCTAATTAAATATGATAGCAAAAGAGTGGTGCCGTAATAACAAGAGCAGGAGTTAAAACAAGCCCCACGTGGCGTCTTTAGGCACATGAAAAAATCTAATGGAGTTAAAACACCCTAGTTCACTACAAGAGAAATTTCTCTCCAGGCGGATGTATTGCGTTTCATTGATAACAAATAAGTAGATTCTTCAGTTCAGCAACAGTTCCCCTACATAGGTGAAAAAGCGGTTAACAGTTAAGAAACAGTAGGATAACAAGTGGACGACCCAACTTGAATTTTTGACCCAAGCCTATTAAGCTGCTTTGGTATGCTCTTCATCAAAATTGTGCAATAAAAACAGTACATGCGGTTGCAAACAAATTCGAAGTCACTCAAGCGTCATTTGTCACAAGCATTTTCAGAAACGAGCATTTGGCGCATTTTCTATCTCAAAGGCATTTGTGCATTCGGGATTTTTTAACTTACAGTCTCAGCCGGCACATGCTTGCAGTAGTTCGAAAGCACGTGTGCAATTCCTACACACAGATAGCGCCACACGCCGGGAATCATCTAACGATATTGAAAATGACGAAGATTGTAACTGTTAAACTGATTTTGAACTGTATCATACTGACAAAGTTCAATGAATTTTGATACTCAATATTTTATACACATTTTGATAATAATATATTTTGATACTTATTTTTATTGTATGCACTTGCATGTTTTATAGATGATGTTTACTTTTGGTATATGTATACATTCAGACATATTGTCAGACGGAACTTTGAAGAATATACACTTGCAATTATGAAATGCATTTTAATTTTGAACTATCATAAATTCAGTTCATAATAACCTAAATAATCACCCTGTGTCCAATTTATACCTTCACAGAAACTATTACTATTAAATTTCTTTTGATTAACTATCACTAATAACCAAAACATGCGCAGTAAAAGTGGTTAAATTTACCTTTAGTAACAAAAATCTTACTTTGGTAATTATTCAGCAGGAAGCAAGAAACGAACAAAAAGATACATCGATGAAAAAGAAAAATATTAGTTTCCATGACCTTCCACAAATAATGAATAAGGACACCAAAGAGGATGATGAGGAGATACCAGAAGAAATAGAAGAAGCGGATGAAGAATTTGACCAAGTTGACGAGGAGTTGATACAAGAACAAATGATAAAGAACCATATTATGTCACCCTATTATAGTACTAAGGCAATGGTAGACAAAAATGAAGCTAAAAACAAAAACTTTAGTGATATAATCCAAAAAGTGCTGGATAATGATCAACTGATATGTACAAAAACCATAAATGAAAATTATACCAAGTCAATGGAAGAAAATACTGAAGCTTTAAATCAAGACAGTAAAGATATCTTATACAAAAAATTGAGGAACAAAGAAGTGCCACCATTACCAACCATTAAAAAACCTGCCACTAAACAGCAGGAAGAAAATACTCAAGATTTAAATGGAGATTATGATGGCATCGTTGACGAAGAATTTCAATTCGAAACATACATTAACGAAACGAATATCGCTAGAGTTGTCACCGCGCCTAACGATAAAAATAATGAGCAAAGAATCGGAAATGATAGTGACATAATCGGCGAAGAATTGACATACGAGCCAATAACAGAACAGATGGTCAAAGAAGAGGCAATGCAGACCCGTGATAGCACAGAACTGATAGCAAAAAAATATGAAGCACAAAATATAGACGGTGATGAGAACGTCATTGTAGAATTAATAAACGAACCAGTGATAGTGGATAGTATAGTAGACGAAGAGCTGATATGGTATGGTGATGGTTGCGACCTGATGAAAGAAGATTCTGAATGTGAAAGCAGGGATGGCGACAACATTGTAGATTTTTTTGGTAAAGAGTCCGCAGCAGCTAGTTTTACTGATTTAGCCTAGTGACTTCACACGATTGTTGGGTTCTACTTTGCACTATAATCTGATTTTACAGTGTATTTTATGTTTAAATTTTAATCTTGTAGTTAATTTTAGTTTCGATAATTGCACTTTGCCGTTGTTGTTATTCTTATTAATATTATATTATGTACTTTACTAAGTCAGAAATAAAATACGTTATTATTATATTATATATTGTTTTATTGTGTATAGGTACTTTTATAAAACAGACTACATCTAATCGGAAGAGAAAATTAAATAATAATATCTTTATATTTTTGGTCACTAATATACATGAATATATTTATATAGCTTAACAAAAAATATATAGGTAGTAATATGTGTTGGTCAAACAGTGCGTTTAATACTTTATTTTATAAAATAAATGCCTTGACTTCGTATGTAAATCTCATCAATATTTTATCAGCATCGATTTATAACAAACTTAAAATTAACAAATTAACAACATTTTTAACA
This sequence comes from Choristoneura fumiferana, assembly GCF_025370935.1. Classification (NCBI taxonomy): domain Eukaryota; kingdom Metazoa; phylum Arthropoda; class Insecta; order Lepidoptera; family Tortricidae; genus Choristoneura; species Choristoneura fumiferana. Next base: position 15,058,849 of record NC_133492.1, read on the forward strand.
ATAATATACACAAAAGATAAGGAAATTTAATTAATTCTAGAAGAAAACTATACACAAAAGAAAAACACTGGGACATTTAGTGTTATTATTGTAAATTCATTATAGTAGTTTATGTGACTGTTACATAATGAGGAGCATTAAAATAGGTATGTGGGTTTATGAGATGAGCCAGCAGGCTAGTTAGTTTCATAATAAATAATATCGCATGGGTTTTAATGCTTAAATTATGCACAGTTACATTCACTGGCATATCTTCGCACATATTTTATAATATACAAATAATCTTTAGGCAAATAAAAACTTATCTGACGCATTTTATTTTTATTTAGAGAGCATTAAAATAGGTATGTGGGTCTGTGAGACGAGCCAGCAGGCTAGTTAGTTTCATAATAAATAATATCGCATGGGTTTTTAATGCTTAAATTATGCACAGTTATATTCACTGGCTAATCTTCGCACATATTTTATAATATACAAATAATCTTTAGGCAAATAAAAACTTATCTGACGCATTTTATTTTTATTTAGAGAAGTGGTAGTAAAACCACATTTCCATGCATTTATGTGCGGCGATAATAAAGCGAGGATGATTTAGATTGCCGATCGGAGAAGTTTATATACCTAGTACCTAGTACCTATTTACTTACTATATTTTCTTTATAAGTAGGTGGTTCAATATAAACCGCTTATATCTACGAAGTAATGTCTAGAGGAATACTGTAAAGCTAGATCTTAGAAATAATAAGAAATCACAGCAGATTTCAGTAATCACTATGTATAAAATTATTATGATACTTTTAGGATAGTTGTGATTGATATTATGCGTTTTGGGAATAAATCGAATAGGTTTGAAATTTTTGGCAAATACTTAAAAGATAAATTAGACTAGTGGAATGAACCTACAGTAAGTAATATTAAATTGTTCGAAAATGTCTAACCTAGGTTTTCAGACACTCAAAATATGTACTTAAATTTTAGTACCTAGTCGCGTTTAATTCACTAGAGGCATTTCATATCAATATTTCAGCAAGACATTATTTTAATTCTAAATTATAAAATCAACAAAGCAAATAAAAGTCTTAACAAAAATAAAACTTCACCTGCAAAAGGTGTTCAAAAACTCTGTCACTACAAAAACTTGTATGATAAAAAATAAAAATAATCCATCGATAACTTTGAGCGATCAAAATTCATAGAGATCTCGTAACTTATGCTTTGGTATTTTCCAAAAGTTCTCACTGACTTATACCAATAACCTACCGTGATAAAGTGGGTGTGAAAAGTCTCAGTACAATAAGGTATCTATTTGCCCGTCTGGCCAGAGACATTAGAAGCCATAGGAAACAAAACAAGGCTGGGTACCTACTCACCGGGGTTCAACTGAAAACCAGCGCTGCAGCTTAATTTGGTTACAGGGCTACGGCACATGCTGAGCTGAGTCATTTTGGCATCACACTACAGCACAACGTCTCTAATTTTTCTCTCTTCTCCTATTTATGTTTTTTACAAAGTGTTTTTAGTTATGATTGTAGGGATGTAATTTTGTTGTCAATCAAGCTGATGTTGGTTACAGACGTTTGAGTTTGGCATCACACTACAGTCTCTAACTCTCTTCTCCTATTTATGTTTTTACTCAATAAATGTTGTGAGTTTGAGTTTGATTGTTAACCTACCCACTCATGGTAACAATTCCTTACCATTCGGCAAGTTATCTTAACAGTGCTGTTGTCAGTTCTTTCCGTACGCTAGGTTATTGTTACAAGCCACTACTAATCTAAGGTTGCATTGAATGTCATGGAGCGCGTGAGAATTCTTCTGTAGTGGCGAAGCCGGTTATATGGTGTCGACGCCGCCCCCCATCAACTTGTTTCCATACTCGCTTAGCACCTGAAAGTAAAAAGCAATCAGTGTGAGCTTCAGGCTTGTGAGTTTTTTTATCTTCATCAAATGGGTGATCATAATTTAGCAAAACACTTTCGAACCTTGCACGCCTTTGTTCTGACCAAAGACTTTATTATAAGTACTCCCATAAAAAGTATCGTTAAAGGTGTTTTGCCACGTTCATTAAAATCTTTATTGCACATAAGACTTGGGCGAACTGTATATATAGTTAATTTATTTTTAGGATAGTTTAGTGTAACCTCAATTGTTCCTTTTTAATTAATAAAAATTTAAAAACACTATTATATGTTGGTACACATAAGCACAGTGCCCGCTTTAGGAGTGGGTAGCCAGGGCGGCAATATCAACCACATAATAGGACGCTGTTATGCAATACTGAGTCCTTCCACTATCATTTTGCAATACAATGTCAAATGTTAAAATTCTTTTCTAAGGGTAGACATTGTATTGCAGAATGAATTAGGGTTAACACACTATTGCATAACAGCGTCCATTATTGAAATACCTGTTTTTCATTTTCTAAAGGAAAACTAGACTCAGTGTATTAACTTTTATAGGCTTATCTCGTAGGAATGTGAGTATGAGTATTCCATGTTGATCAAACATGAGCTGTAATTTTGTCCCTTGTCGTATCTAAAAGGGCGCCAAAGGCATGACAACCCGGGGCGGGCGGATAGATGGCTAAGGCCGTCCCTGTACAGTCGAACCATTTGATTCCTGACCCGCCGTAGATAATAAGTCCCTTGTCAAGCAATGCGATGTCACTATGACTTTTTCTAGGAAAAGGTTCCACAGTGGGTTACTATTCAGTTGGTTCGAGTGTACACAGAAAGAAATACACATTATTAAAGAGCGGATTTGAAGTAGCGATTACTAGTTTAATATGGATAAGACTAGTACAAGTATTTATTTTTATCAAAAAGGTGCCTAATAAATTGGATCTAATGTGTGAGCTGTATAAAACTCGTTTAATTAGAATAAAACATTTTTCCTTACATATAGTTTGTTGCAAGAATAACATTTATTGAATTTATAGATTGCATTGCGGTAAGTAAGTAATAAAATAACTTTAAGACCTATAAAACAACGTGATATCTAATAAATAAATCTTTCTAACCAATCGCAATAGTCATATCCATATTAAACTTGTAATCGCTATTTCAAATCCGCTCTCTGCACATTATAGCTCTGAATATGACAGCTTACCTTGTAGAGGAAGATGTAGTGATGTTTGTTGGCGAGAGCGTGCGGGCGCTGCGCGCGCAGCTCGCGCACGACGCGCGGCACGTCCGCCGCGTGCGCCGCCAGCGCGCGCGCGCACACGTCCAGCGCCACCACCACGCACGAGCGCCCCGCGCCGCTCGCGCACACCACCGTGCACGGACGGACTCCTGGGGACGATACCGATACCGTCATCAATAATAACATGATGATTTTAGGCATTTTTAACCTTCCCCCTTGTCAGCTAATGTCAGGAAACCCCTCCCCCCCTGCTTACGTAAACATTGGTGTATATTTTTAAATGTATTCATGTTTCAAAATTGTTTTTCATGCGAATTTGTTGCAAGAGGGTAGCCATATTTGCTTGAATTAAAACCTACTACATTTTGCGAAAAGAAACAAGACATAATAAATAAATATTGCTGACGTAAGCACCATCTAGACTAGGTATACGTATTACTTGAATGACCTCTATCATCGTCACCATCGTCATTGTCACTAACATTATTGTAACTGTCATCATTAACTTCGGTAGGTAAATAAAATTATTCGTATTCAAATCAAAACCAACATCAACCAGAGGTACGCTGCCAGCATTTTCGCATTATTTCACATCAACACACAGTGCTCTAAAAGTTCACCAAAGATCGTTCTCCAGATTTGTGCAATGAATCTAACTAACGCGTCACTGAGTAATCACAAATCTGATTCATGACAAACATGATTTCCGCCGCGGCGATCGATCGATTTGATCACGATCAAAAGAATGACTGTTGGAAAAAATCACAATCTTTTATCTTTCTAGGCGTACATTGTTGTTGGTATTTACCAACTTTCCCCTACATAGTTTACTTACAGCAACGTTAGACCCACCTTCAACTTCCGACGCAGCCTTCATCCGGCTCAGCGTCCCATTAGTAGCATGTCCTCTCCTCATCATCTCCTCGGCCTTGGCGGGAGAATATACGTTGACACCATTCCCTGGACTACCGTCTTCGCGCAGCTTCGACAGGTTACCGAAAGAGGATCGGCTTCCATCGCCGTAAATTACTTCTACACCTAAAAATCGTTGATAAAAGGAAAGTTTTAGATACTGTTATTGATAGCTGTGTACTTTTAAAAGATTCTTTTTAACGCTCCTTGCTCGTAACGAGCAAGTGGGCTCCCTGATGGTAAAGGACTACCACTACCCGTACATATCAAACTCCAGAGGATTACAGATGCTTTTCGAGACTAAAGGGTTGAGAGCCTTTTCACAGCGCGTTTTTCATTCGTTAGAGCTGAGCAGCCGTACAACTCGCATGCGTGCTTATTGCGTTTGTATCAGAAAATGAGTTGTGCAAAGCCCCTAACTAAAATAGATTACCGTATGTGCCACAGTATACCAACGGCAGTTTTACTCTCTACGTTTTAACGCCAAAATACAACATTTTGGCATTACAGAACCTTTTGGAAGTTGTTAAATTAGGGGTTACTTTAGGACATTTTGGGGCTACTTTAATAGATTTAAAATGGTTGAGCAAATGAGGTAAAGAATAGAATAGGTACTTTATGTAGATAGGTATTTCATTGCCACAGATGGTCTGAAAAAAATAAGGACATGGGCGTAGAAACAAAAAAGTTTTTCAAAGTAGCCCCTGCATTTTAAAGTAGGTAACCCCGTTTTACGGTAATAATATATTCGTGACCAGACGTACCATCTTCATCATATTCTTTGGCTGTCTGCGAGATCTTCATATAACTCCTCATTTCCGACAGGAAGTCTAGCACCGAATCATAATCATCAGGAACTCCCTTAGCTGGCCAGAAGTACCAGAGGTGGGTGACCTCTCGCCAGGTCCTCGTGGTCAGGTTGATGACCTGGACGCTTGAAACAGCATACTTGTCTCGCTGCTCTCGTTTTTTCAGTACGATTTGGTATTCGCCAAACGTTCGCTTGTTGTCGGAGACTTCGGAAGGAGGAAGATATTCGTAGCATTTTTCCTGGAAAAGATAGACTAAATGACTGACAAACAAAGTATAACAAGCTCTTACGAATGTCAAAAAAATCATAAACGCACATCCCATACTACTTTGACTAAAAGCTTTAAATTTTACACACGGCTTGCTTTTGTCATGAGAAGAGTAATAAAATGTTGGCGCAGTAGTTTTGAAGATAAGCCAGGCTGATCAGTTTTTTTTTCTGGGTGGTATCACCTGGGGGATATCAAGCCACGTAACAAGGTACGACAGAGACTGTCTCGACTGTACAGGGTACTTACGACTCCACTCTCCATATATTCAGTCAGCATGACGATAATCCTGGAGTTCTGTTCCCAGATCATTCGCCAGAAGTCAATCACGGTATTTGGCAGCGGCGCCTGGCACGCTATGTAATAGTTGCGGATGTTGCCTGGACCCTGTAATGAGGAGCAAAGAAGGTTACAAAAGGGCTTTTTTTAAACGGTAGGTATGAAAGAGTAAAAAATCACGTTTATAATCCTCCATACAAAAAAAGAGTAAGTGAATGAGACATAAGATGCTTGTGTGCTTGATTTTCGCCATTAGAATATACCTACCCGAGCGAAGCACGACACAACATTATGTTATATTATGTTTAAAGAACTTTATTTATCAAAATAACATACATTGTACTTAATGAACTTATATTAATACACTATTTATACCAGTGAACACTATGAGGTGCATACAAAAAAGCAATACTTAACCCTACCCTCAAAAAACTTAACCCTTAAATTGATAGTGTACACCACAGCGACCATGATTCAAGACTATCTTTTTGTATTAACTCATAGTAAATAAGTAACTTACCGTAATATAATTGGCATTGATGTACTCCGAAGTAGGATCACTCCCGATCCTCCGAAGCGGCACCCTGGTCTCAGGCAGCGGCAGGACATTGGAGTAGCGGTTCTTGTCTTCGCAGCCAGGAGGGACCTCGTCAGGCCGGACGGTGACCGCTGGGATCTCGGCGAACTCGTTGCTCATAGACTCCACGTCAAGGGCGAAGTTGGCGAGCGCTGCATAGTTCATTGGGTGAGAAGTCACCTGAAAATTCAATAAAAAAATTATAAGAGTAGCATGTCCACTGCTTTATTTAGACATCGGTTACATGGTAATTCGTAATTCTGGCGTTAGTTCAGTCCATCATTCTGGTGAGAACGATGCACATCCCGATTCCGTCTCGTGGGAGCTCCTGCGTTATACCCCAGATACAACCGATTCCAAATCCATAAATAAATAAATACATAGCTCTTAAAAAATAAGGTCTTTCCTTTTTAATTTTCCCCATGTTTTTTTGTTATATGTTGTTCAATAAAGAGCCTTTGCCTTTTTTGTTCTCTCAGATTATTTGTATGGTTTGAGCATGCTCTACACTGCAGCGTTAATTGCATTGAGTTGGGTTACTTGTCAGACGCAGCGTTGGTCTCCCACTAAAATTCACTAAATGGACTGACGATGTTGTGAGAATTGTGGGCAACCAATGCTTGCAAGTGGCGAGTGGTCGTTCATTGTGGCGTTCCAAGCGGGAGGTCTTTATTCAGCAGTCGACGTCTTTCGATGATGACGTGATGGTCGTGTTGTGGTGACTGGTGTTGTGAGTTGCGTACCTCGTCGTCGTAAGCCGGGTTGCCGTAGCTCCGCTTGCTGGCGCGCAGACGCTGGTTGCCTTTCCTGTGGCCAACGCTAACGCTGTCCAGGCTGTACGCATCCAGAGACACTGGAGTACAACGCTGGGCGTAAAAGCCGCGCCGCCCGCGACGACGGACCACTAACTGGAAAAAAAGTTATTTTTTTAACCCCGGCGCCAAAAGTGGGATGCTATAAGTTTGACGTCCGTCTGTCATCGTAGCTCTCAAATGGATGGACAGATTTTGATGCGGTTTTCTTTAGGTAAAAGTGAGTCATACTAGTACAATATCCATTTCAAGTCAATCCGACTACTAAAGTGGGACAAATTTAACTTCCACGATTTGACCCGTACCTACTAACCGACTAAGTAACACAGCAATTTAGATAAAATCTTGTAAGAACATACGCAGCAGTCGGTTCTTTATAAGTTACTTTGTACAAACTTATTCTACAATATTAGACAAAGTAAAGCACAAAGGGATCTTTTTCATTCATATAATAAAGTACCTTCAAAGCGCGTACACATCCTCAATATAGAATAAGTTGTGATGCTGTGGTATTCAAAATACTGCTTGTATTTTTGTTACAACCACAAACTACGAGTATGTATAAGGGTAGTGAGTAAAATTCAAAAACACTTTCATATGTTTTCGTAATAAACTAACCTAAGATTAACCTTAAGATCTTTATTTACGTATTCTAAGCAAATAAATCATTATTTCTTTCTTTAACCAACAAAAAGTTTGAAAACCTTTGACATTGTCGCTTCAAAGTTCAATATCTCAAAAAAGCTCAATCCTCAATATTGTATTACTCGTCCACAATGTATGGTTACACAAACATCTGTAACAACAAAAGGATATGTGATCATCATGGACCCTGTTGGGCACAGCAATATTTATACAAGAGGGCAGCATTTATATCCTCCTAAGTCCTCGCGTACTTTATAAAGGACTAATTAACACTAAGAATAACGGCCGAATGTACTTTATAAAGTACAAATTGTTCATTGAATAAAGAATTCTTAGAATTTTGAAATGATGTCCAAAATAACAAAGCAGGTCACCATCGTCTAGGTCTTAAACGCTAAGTTTGTTAAAAAATGTCAGGACTCAGGAGGATAAAATTAATATTTTTTATCTTATAGCTATTACGATTCTTATAGCTGAACCGATTTTGATAAAACGTCTAAGAACCATCGCTAGAAACCCTGCTTTCAAACAAAAAAACCGCATTCAAATCGGTTCACCCGTTTAAGAGCTACGGTGCCACAGACAGACAAACACACAGACACACATAGCGGTCAAACTTGTAGCACCCCTCTTTTTACGTCGGGGGCAAAAGATGTAGACTTATTCCTTAAAAATAAATTAAAAAATGGTGTGTGTGCAGTTCATAATCCACACTAGGCCCGCGCAGGAATTACGAGCCAAGCCCTCTCATTCTGAGAGGAGGCCTATGCCCTCCCTGCAGTGGGACGTATATAGAGGCTGGGATTGATATATAACAATGTGGTAATTAATAATAATAAGCCGTTGGTGAACTAGTGGTTTGGTCTATTGCCTCTCAAGCAGAGGATCGTGGATTCAAGCCCGGGCTCGCACACACATTTTACTATGAGCTTACCGTGTAGGAAAACTTCGCAAGGAAACCCGCAAAGCACTTCAATGGTATGTTTGAAGTTCCTTATCTGCACTAGCCCACTGCCAAGCCTTCTCATCAGCTTTGGTGATCTATTTCGATCATGACAATTAACAGCGTCGGATCTGCAATTATTGTGCCAAAGTCAAATAAGTATAGGTACTATTATATGTTGACTTTGACATTATAATGTCAAAGTCAACATATAATAGTATTATAATTCTAAAATGGCCAAATTGTAGATCCGACTCTGTTAATTGTCACGGTCGATTTGTATTGTATTGTATTGTACCTATTCTGAGAGAAGGCCTGTGCACCAATTAGAGTTGGATACTCAACAAAGCCGTGGTTATGTTTGACCTATCGAAGCAGTCCAATCGCACCTCTGAAAATTCATATAATTACATATTGATCCACGACTTTGCGGTAATCGTTGCACGCGATCAATGGTGTGTTGTTTTGTGTATGTACCTATTCTGAGAGAAGGCCTGTGCCCACCAGTGGATTAGAGGCTGGATTTTTCCTTGCCACTCAACAAAGTACCTAACATAGAACACGTTGTTAGAACGTTATCCCAAATTATGCAAACTCCTCGATTATTATCTGAATGCCTCGCAAGCACTTGAAGGTGTTACGTGAGAATAGGCTCAAGAGCAAATACCACTTAGTGCTGATTTATGAAGTGCCCTACTAGGGGTTGGTGTGCATTAACACACGATACGTCTAATTCAAATTCAAATGCCACGACACGTCTAATTCAAATTCAAATTCAAATGCTTCGCACACGTAAATAATTAAGTCCAACAGCTGAATTGAAATTCCGTGATTTTTAAAAATTCCCATGGGATTTCCCGATAGTTAAATCGTTGTTTTCATTGACGTTACATTTAAAACAATAATGGTCAAATTTCATGACTCTAAGCTCAGCGGTTGTTGTTTCGAGATTTTATCCCTATCCCGTGGGAATATCGGGATAAAAATAACCTAATGTGTTATTCCATACGTCCAGCTACCTACACACCAAATTTCATGATTCAAATCCCAGCGGTTGTTATTTAGAAGTTTTATCCCTATCCCGTAGGAATATCGTGATAAAAAGTATCCTATGTTTTAATCCAGGTTATAAACTAACTTTTTGCCAAATTTCATCCAAATCCGTCCAGCTGTTTCAGCGTGAAGTAGAAACAAACATACTCACTCACAAACTCACTCACTCACACAAACTTTCACATTTATAATATTAGTAGGATGAAATATACGAATGTTTGATCTCGAATCTTAGGTGTTTAAGACAAGAATGCATCTATTTAAGTAATCATAACACGAATTTTACTTACTTTGTTTGGCTCTAGTTGATATCTGACACAACAAGCGTGCATAAATATCTGATACGACTCTATTTCTAGGGCCGGAAGGATGTGTCAGATATTTTTGCACGCTGCGCTGTGGCAGATATTAATGCTGGTGACTGTACCAAGACAAGTGACCAGTGATATTTATTTATTGAATAGAATTGTATAATTTTTTTGTGCCAACTGTCCATCCCTTTAATAGAAAGCTGCTTAAATTATATATTTTCAATGATAGATATAAATTGTGTAATTAGGTACAATCAAGTGCCAAAATTATATCAAAATATGTTACCAGCACGGCAAGATATCGCAAGATATGCAAAGATATCGAAACAGTCAAAGTTACAAAAATATGTATACATGTCTTTATGCACTTAACATTAAGGTGAAGAGTTAGCTAAATTTATATTTTTTGCACTCAACTGTATGTACTTACGAGTACAAGGTAATTTCCACACTGTATATTCAGCCGGAAGACGTCCACAACACGTACTCTATATTAGAATTCTACAATGCAGTAGAGTGAGTAAAGAAACCAAACGTCCAAATTTTACCAGTACCACTACCATGAGTTTACAGTGACCGTACTCGATAGCGACAGCGTAAATTATTTGTATGGAGAATTCTACAGCGCCTCTTCTAATAATTTACGCCGTCGCTATCGAGTACGGTCACTGTAAACTCATGGTAGTCATACAGCTAGCAATGGAAACGCGCGCCGAAGGTCCGTCATCGAGCTTTGTTTATAATTCGCTCAGTAAAAACATCCTTCGGCGATACGGCCACACTTATGCTTAGCGAAATATCGAGTGCGGGGCAAAGAAATTACATGTGACTTAGGGATGTGACAAAAAGTTCTCAGAAGTACAGCTTTTCGACTTCTTCAAGTTTTCAAATTTACGAACGTGTAATGTTATGTTTTGTAGGTACATTTGATTCAATTAAAATTGTCTTTGTTTTTACCTATGACGAAATGGAATGTTATATTGTATAATTTTTAATTAGGAGGGGGAAGGAGGGTTTGCTAATGCACTGAACGAATATTCCCTCAAAAACGGTTTATCCGATTAGATAAAACTCTGCTTAGGTATTAAATGGTATGGGGCCACTTAGTATGTCACTTCATGATTTATGAACTAGGTTTTTTTAGGTTAAGTCGCCTAGAGGACCAAAGACGCAAAATCTCTTTGCTTTTGTTCACTTGTTTTTAGTTTTAAAATTTTAAACGAGGTGCTTTATAGGAGATGGAGGTAAGCAGTCGGGAAAAATAATCTATGTACCTATAGACGATCATGAAACTTATTTATCATCCTAAGCTATCAGTTGCTTAGCTTAAAGCATAAAAAAATGCTATTTCACTTGCAAGCTTCACCTTCCTCAAATCAGCCTTATTGTTTTTAATCTGATGCAGGAACTGTCATAAGAATGGTACCTTGATCGACTATACGATGTGCCACCCCTAGCAACAAGCTTGAGGCAGCACTTTCGTGTGCCCGGCCGGCGGTGCCCTAGCGGGTCGCCCAGCGCCCTGCGCGCGCGCATAACACCACGACATACCGCTGCCGGCGCACCACTCAAAACTACAACTGTTGATTTGAATATAGAATAACAGTCTGTTTAGAAACAATTGACAGTTTAATTGGTTATTAGCATATTTTTAGATGATTTACTTTAAAAAAAGTCGCTAATTGAGTGATTTTACCGTTAATAGTATTTTATTTATGCCGTGACCGAGTGCTGAAATTGGTAAGTTTTGAGTATTTTTGCACGTTTTTCTTCGGGGTTTTATTTTTACTGCACAGTTTTTTTGTCGTCTCTAATATAAAGTTTACTGTCTCATTAGTGAGTTTATTCTGAATGCTAGAAATATTTACAAGATCATCAGAAAATCGCTTTCTTTAGAAAATGAAGCCCTTTAACTTTACGATTATTTGTTTTGAATAACAAAGTTCTTACCAAAACGTAACGTATTTTGAAACATTTTGAAATTTTTACAGTTTTTTAGAGTACATTGTAGTACAGTTTTATTAAACAATTTTTTAAATCCAATCAAAGTTTTGTTTTCAACTTTCTACATGTTTTTTGTGATTACTTATAATTTTTACGGGGTGAAATAGACGCAAGGTTTTGCAAACCCTATATACCTTACCTAAATACCTACTTAAGTATTTGACGACTGGATGGCCAAGTGGTTAGAGAACCTGACTACAAAGCTTGAGGTCCCGGGTTCGATTCATGTTTGTTCTCGGGTCTTGGATGTTTAATATATATTTAAATATGTATTTATCCATATAAGTATGTTTATCCGTTGTCTAGTGTCCATAGTACAAGCTTTGCTTAGTTTGGGACTAGGTCAATTGGTGTCAAGTGTCCCATGATGTTTATTTTATTTTTATTTTATTTATTTACCTTTTCGTTTTTTATCATCATCATCCCAGCCTATATACATACGTCACGTCACGTCCCACTGCTGGGAAAAAGCCTCCTCACGGAATGAGAAGGCTTGGGCTGTAGTTCCCACGCGAACTCCATGCCGATTGGGAACTTTATACACACCACTGAATTGCTTCGCAGGTCTACAGTGAAGCTCGTGGTAAATTTTAAATGTAATTCGCATATAAATTTTGAAAAACTCAGAGGTGTGAACCTGAATTGAACCCATGGTCCTCTACTTGAGGCCATTTAGGTAAAACCATTAGGTAGGCTACCACGGCTTCAATTTTAATAATAATAATTCATTTATTTATTCAGACAACAAAGATCCATACATTATTAGTAATTTGCTTATAACTATGTTAGTATACATATAACGTACATATAATGTATTTTATAATGCCGTCCTCATTTTATAGATCTAGACCGTTGGTCATTATTTTTCAACTAAGTTGTCCCTATTCATTTTTTACCCCAGCTTGTCTAAAACTTTTACTATAATTAAGTTCTGCAATTTGCCTCAAATTATATTATATAAAAATACCAACATCAATTAAAATGTCATAACGTGCATTACCAGATTTCTATTTCATATAAATTTTGTTTTAAATCTTATTGTTTCCTAGTGCTTTCCTACGAGCTTTCAGTGTAGAGTATGTTTTGCTCATCAATTTAAATCAAGATGCTGCCACCTATCACCTAATGTAATAATCTAGCAGTGGCGTGCCATCGTAACAATGCGATGCTCACCGAAATGCCTTAATTTTTTACATGCTCAGTTAAAATTGAGCAAAGCTTGTGTGTGCTAACTCCGAGTTGCCTAACGAACAAATATAAGATCAAAAATGTGTAACATTAATGTTAGGCAGTAGTTTATTTTCATTTTCATTTTCTAACTCATAAAATATTCACTACACGCCACTGTAACCTTTCATCAGTAAAAGAATGTATGAGACGATATTTTTAGGTGAAAACCCTTATTTGGGCATTTCTATCTACCGTTGTACCTTGAGTTTATCTCTCCGATTTCAACAAAATTTGGGAGGTAGACTCAGTCTATGATTCCGAGCTGGAAAAACAGGGTCTCCAGATATGTCCCCAAAATATTGTATTGTATTGTAAAACTCTTTATTGTACATAAAAACACATGAAAATAACAGAACACAGGATAATAAGATGTACAAAGGCAAACTTATCCCTTAAAGGGATCTCTTCCAGTTAACAAAACGGACACATCCATACAATATTTTGGGGACACATCTGGAGACCCTGTTTTTCCAGCTCGGAATCATAAAAAATAAAGTTCAGACTGCTACCATACTAAATATATACTTATATCAAATTTACAAGGAACATTATAGCGGCTAAGATTCTTGAGAATTATTAGTAGTTTAAGAGTAAATAGCAGCCTAAGGTATAAAATATACCTAAACTTGGAAGATTCGGTACACAATACGAAATCCTTAGAAAAATATTATTTGATTTTTTCGTAATGGCTACGGAACCCTATCCTGGGCGCGTACGACACGCTCTTGGCCGGTTTTTAAAGCTATGTTTTAAAAGATTAATAAAGTTTCTAGTTCAACTTTGATCTCAAAATTATCTTTCCTCCGATTTGCCACCAAACTCTCGAATACTCTTGTTACCATCCAAGCTTTGACTTATTTAGAGTTTTAATAAGAATTGCTAAGACAGTTAAAACTTGACCGATATTCGCCATCGCCCACTGGTTTCCGCAGCTCATTAACTTATCACGGTATCAAATTCATACATCAGTTGCTTCGAGTTGCACAGCGGAATTTTTATCGACAGATAAATCGCGTCCCAGCTCGCACTTCAAACTCACCTTTATATCCACTACATTGGACCCAGTTTTAACTTTTGTTAGTAAGGTATGGTCAGTAATGTTCCCGTTTGTTTAAACAAAGATCTTACGGTGTAGGTTTAAGGTTGTGTGTGTGTTATGTCACTCGTTATCTAATGAGCTTCAACTGCTCTTGCGACGGTAGAGTTACCTCTGATTACAGCGAAACTTGGCTCGTAAGTTTTATGCAGTGGTTTCGTGGTGTTATGTTTTTATGATGGATTAAACCTGAGCTATACTTTTGTAGGAATTTGTTAGAATGGTTTGTCGCTATACGCTTTTGGGTCGTTATTTGCGCGTTTCAACCTCCTCAATTTTCGTGGTCGTACTTTTTAATGAATAGGGCAGCGATCAAGTATTACGTAACGCAATTTGGGGGAGGGTCTTGTTGCGTTACGTACGATGCGTTACAGGGGCGGGAGGAAGTGTTAAAACGACGCGTTACGTCACAGTTTTTTTGTATCAAGTACATACTATAATGCCCTCAAAAGCGGGATATTTGAATCATCAGGTTGTTCTTGGCCTACCTATAAATGCTCTCATGCTGAGCTGCCAGTGTGACTGTGCCATAAAATGCCAACTTAATTCGAAAAAAGGCTAAAGGAAAGCTAAAAAAATAAAATAGAAATGGTCATTTTGGTGTTACGTAACATTTAGGAAGGGGGAGGGATTGCATATAAAAATGTTACGGCGTGTTACATGGGGAGAGGGAGGGGTCAAAAATCTCCCAAAAATTGCGTTACTATTACTTGAATGCCCCCTAGGCTGTAGAATTTAACGACATTTTAGATTATTTGTAGACGTCCTGTACTTCTACTAGATAACCTGAGATCTGTAACAGAATCTTTTACCATGTCAACCAAAAGCCCACGTAAATCAAATCAAATAAAGTCTTGAATAACGACTCTTTTCTTTAAATGGAATATTGTGAAAAAGGTGCACTTAAAAGTTACTGAGTAAATGACTAATGCCATTCTCATTATAACATGTTCCGATTTGTGGGATGCTTTTCATCATCAACACCATGTCAGCCATAGAACGCCCATTGTAGGACATAGGCCCTCCATGAGACAGTTTTATTGAAATTTAACCCGGCAATTCTTTTACGATTGAGCTGTCAAGATGCAGTTTCTAATTTTTTCTTTTATTGGATTCCAGGATTCAAATATCAAGGCGTACGACAGAACAAATTGAAACGCTATTGGTAAGTAATACTGAAGTATTTTATCAAAGCAAATGCTTTTGTTTAACTTGCGGTGCTAATTAATTTTTTTTTTCATCACATTGCAAGGAAAAAAAAAGCAAAAATTTAATTATTTTGTGTCCAAACACTTCACAGCTCAACAAAAGCAAGACGCTAAGAAAAGAACTGAATAAAATATGGCTACCCGCAAATACAGGGAGCTACTACAATATTCGAAAATCGAAGTTCGTATCGTACCGTCCCTCTCACTCTCGTATTAAATAATATTAGCGTCAGGAAAACGATATGAACTTCAATTTTCGAATTTCGTGGTAGCCCCCCGATTGTCACTTTTTTCGAGTCGCCTACCATAGATAATACTAAGAACCGTGTTTAGTTTAGAATTCGAATGGCCTTACGGCCAGATTATTCAAACATGCTAAAAAAATATTTACTAAAATTATTGCAAAACATTTTGAAAATATAAAAATAACGAAGTTTCATGAAGCGTGGCAAATTTTTATAGTGTTAAATTGGGTTATAGCTAAGTTTTAAAGATGTAAATAAAAATGAAATGACGTTGTTGTTGTTGTTGTTTCTTTAAAAAAATATGGCTTTGTCCATCAGAGGACAATTTTGCCAGTGTCTAGTAGTTTTTGCCGTTGTACGGTAAAAAAAATCTAGAAAACGAAATATGAGCTAAAGAAAATCGAAAACTGAATTGGTAATGAGTGGTATGTATGAGAGGTAATGGTAGATGAACGATGACAGTGCGAAGATAAGATTTTTCATGAAATGACGTACTTACTAACTTTTTAAAACAAAAGTCATAATAATTCCCGCGGGAACAATTGAGGCCATTGTCCTATAGTATACAGCAAGTATACAGGCATGGAATAACATAATTGACGAGCAAGTGTGATGAAAAAACTTTTTCATCTCTCCTGTTCGGAAAGTTGAATTTTCATGGGGTAGATAGCCGGGTGGGAAATTGCGTTTTCATCTCTAGGGTGGAAAGTATTTTTTTTTTAATTTTTACGATTAGCCACAGAGTCGAAGATAATTGAGTTACGTCAATGACACTTTTTTTTCACATTTTGGCCTGGTCATCTAGATACACGTCATGACCAAGGAGCTTATATACCTATAACACTGGAGGTTGAACGCCGAACATCCGTTTGAAACAAGAAATTTGACTTTTATTATGTCACGAATATATTCCATCTCTTTCTTTAGTTAGGTTAAGAAAGAGATGGAAGTCATTCTTGAAATGTGAAAGAAAGAGATGGAATATAATATAAATAAGTAACAAAGGTCAACTTCTTCGTTCGGCGTTCAACCTCCAGTTTTGTATATAAGCTCCTTGGTCGTGTCGTGACCAACTCGATGTTTTTTTAATAGTGGGACGTGGCAAGTGGCCAGTGCGAAAAGGTTGGAGGTTGGATATCAGTAAATTTAATTTATTATTATTCTCTTCTTTTTTGTAGTATTTTACTTTCTTCGCAGTCGAAATGAAAAGTAAAGTGTCTAACTCGGGTGAAATTACCCATTTCCCCTCGAACTATTCACTTTTTTCAGGCGCCAGAAATATCTCGGGTGAAATGGGTCACTTTCCACCCTTGGTTATCAATCTACTATTTTGTTAGGTAATGTACGTCAGATTGCAATATAAATTGTATTGTTGCCAGTATTACATTTTAACCAGAAATCTTGAAAATGATGTTATGAATACACTAGCGAACAGAACTTTTTAAAATTCCAGGACGCAAAATAGAACATTACGAAGACTGAATCTGCAATGGTCTCCAAAGTAGTGATCATAATCTATCGTGAGGCTATCCTATTAGATATTATGCTCATTACTCTGGATATCTTGTACGAACATACAACAATAAAGTATGAAGAACGAAAAAGAGGTGTTAGAAGAGAAGAATTGAACTCGAGCAGTGAAAAAGAATGGACGAGAAAATAGTTGTTGAAATTATTCTTCAAAATAGAGGTAAAATAATTAAATTGTTAAAATAGTGATATTTTTAATTGTTGTGTTCTACGTGTATGTTGATGTTTTTCTAATTTGTGTGTAATCGTATAAGTAACACTTTAAAATGGTTTACCTTTTTAATTAACCTTTTAATAATCAATTTCAATTTGATTTCCTTAATAAAAGTATGAGATGTCAAAATGATATTAGTAGCACAAAGGTTCCACCCTGGGTCATGATTAAATTTGTTCGACTGTACATTACATAATTTACTTTGTTTATAGTACGTGTTTGCTACCTTTTTTTGAGTTAGGTACATAATTTGAAATTGTGAGCTTTGTCGTTGTTTAGTGATATTATATTAAATTCATCCCTCTCTCACATATTATTTACGAAAACAACACGCCTCTGCATTCGTCAACAATCTGTGATCACTTTTAGAGAATGAATATTCCATTATACACTTACCAGCAATCCAATGAGCAGTATTAAAGCAATGACACCTATAGTGCTCACTGCAATAGCGACCGCCGCCCCCGATCCTGCTTCCTCCATGTCTAGTACTGATTTCTCTGTTGTCACATCTCCATAGCTTGACACGTCTTCCAACTCGTTAACCGATTTGGTAGTCGATTCAGTCGTCTCCGCGGGACTTTCATCTTCAGATGTCACAATAATTTTAGCGTGTGGGTCTGTTGTTATGCCCTGGGTCACTGTTGTTCCCGCTTCTGTTTCGGGTTCAGTAGATATTTCTTTCTGCTCTTCTGTGGTGGTAGGAGCAATAGTGGTGGTAGTTGTAGTTGTTGTGGTTGTAGTGGTGGTGGTTGTAGAGGATATTATCTTTGTAGTCTCCATAGTTATAACTTCATTGCTGCCACTACTTTCCTCCGAACTATTTGTTTTGTCATATATCTCACTTGGTGTCGTTTCAGAAGTTTCAGTACTCAAAAGCACCTCAGGAGCTTGAGTTTCCGATGATTTGTCCATTTGTACTTCAGTAGAATCGTCAATATTATTCTCTGAATTGGTTTCATCGGAATCAGTAGTTGTTTCTGGTTCTAATACCTTCAGTGTCGTAGGATGCTCTGTTATTGATTCTTCAGAAGTTGTGATTTCAGCAACTTGCGTAGTTGACACAGGTGATTCTGATTCTATTTTAGTTGCGTTGCTGAATATTAGCGATGATACCTCAACCTGAGGTGTTGAATCTGGTTGTGTGGTAGTTGTTTCTTCTGTCATATCAGTTGTAGTTGTGTCAACATATTTAGGTCTATAAGTAGTAATAGGATCATCTTCAATGGTTGTCGCTTTTGTTCTGGTGGGAGCTGCTGGGTGCCGTGCATTTGGAGCAGTTGTTGTTTCAACTTTTTCAGTTATCGCTACTGTCGGAACATAAGTAAACTGACGACTGTAAGTCGTTATTTCATAATCGGTGGTCATAGGTTCATTAGTGTTTACTTCTGTAGCGACTTCATTATTTTCTTGTGAACTTTGAGCTGTTTCATCCAACGGTGTTGTTACCCCTTTAGGTAGCTTTGTAATTGATTCTCTCTGAGTATTTAAACCAACAGTTTTCTTTGTTGTCTGTTCGCTAACTGATATCCATGATGTTTGTAACTCTTTTGCTTCAGTAGTATTCTCTATTGTGATTGAAGAAGATTTTGTGGCATCAGTAGTCTTAATAGATTCAGTGGTTGTGATTGGCTGAGCACTACTTTGAACAGAGATATTGCTTTCAGCGGGCAATCTCTCCGATTTTGTCTCAGTAGGTATATTTTCCGTCTTTACTTCGGGGTCCGGCGACGTATGTGGTAGCATTGGCCGCCATGGCAGTGTATTCTGATCAACGGTAATGTTTTTTTCTGTAATTACGTTGTTAGTTTCAGGAGCCAAAGTTGTGGTCGTGGAACGTGTTGCAATCTCGTTCTTGTCTGAAAAGCGATAGTGAAAAATATTAATTGCGAACATTTTGTACACATTTCAATTCGTAAACGAATTTCGCAATAAGTAACTGCAAGTAGGTCTCACATAAATAACATCCCGCTAATATTATAAATGCAAAGTTTGTTATTATATCTATGTGTTTGATACTTTTTCGTGCTAATAAAAACTGCTGGAAGAATTTGTATGAAATTAATAATGAGATATGCAGATTTTTGGATACCTTTAATAACACACATGCTACTTTTTATTTTGATATCTGATTTCAACCACGAGGATTTTGGCGCGGGTGTTTTTTGCATAACGTTAATGAAATCCACAATGTATTTTGGGAATCCCGACGAGAATTTTCCAAAATCCCAGAATTTCAATTCAACTGTGACACACACGTGTGAAAGTACGGGTGAGCACAAGTTTGTGATATATTTTTATAGAATTATGAAATGTTTTATAATGTGACCCACCTGCTATTTCATTGACTTTCTGCAGTTCGTTTTCCTCAGCGTTCTTCTGTGTTGAGCTCGCTGGTCTCGCCGGAGGACTACGTAGGCTTGCAAGTGCCCAAGCTGTTAGAGTCGGTGGTATCTCCAACTCACTCGCACTGGCCGTCTCCACCTCCGCAGAAGTCGCCGTCGTTGTCGCGTACTTTGCTGACCCTCTCTTCCACAGCGACGGAATAGCGTTGTCGGATATAGATTGGGAATGCACTATCTTCTTCACGCCACTCACATCAGCTTGAATTACTGGGTCAATATCCGACGATACTGTTGTAAGGACAGTCCTGTTCGATTGTTTCGGACGAATTGTGGTGGACGTTCTGTTTTTAATACTAAAATGTTCAGCGTATATTGTGGTTGGATAGGTCGGCCGCTGGTACGTCCGTGTAATATTTCGCCTGGGGGTCATCCAAGTTGGTTTTGACTTAGGCGTTGTGAAATGGAATTTTCGTGTCACATTCCTGACGTTTACGTTTGGTAAATTAGCACCCGTCACTGTAACGCTATTGGGTGAATCTCGACCTTCTGTTAACTTCTTGGAATATCCTCTGTTCCTGTTGGTTAAGTTGCTCGAAAATGTCCTTAATGGTTTTTCAGTTGAAGAAATTGAATTTTGAATAGATAATGGTATGGAACCAACAGAACTAAAGATGGATGGTAGTGCACTAGATGATGGTAAAAGGTTCGAGGATATCGTAGAAACAAACTCTGGATCCGGAAATAAAGGCTTTGTTGAAACGACGAAGAGATTTGATGGAGTGCCTTTAATGGGCGCCAGCTCTTCTTCAGCTGGGGTTTGAAGCGTCGGTTCCGTGGCTAAGGTATCATTATCGCAATCGTCTTCATTAGAATTATTGATTGAGTAGGTTTCGGTGGACAGTACTGACATCTCGTAATAAATACTTGTACCATGTACATCAGAGAGCGCTTTATTATTAGTTCCAGCCCCGTCGTTGTCTATAAGCCGAGTTTCTTTGGTATTCTTGATAATTATGGTAGATTTATTACCTGGTTTTGAATTATTGTTGTCTAAGCCTACATTTCCTTTGATTATCTTATGTACATTTGTTACATTAGGTGGTGGCGATCTTATTTTTATAGCATCTAAATTTTTAATAATACTTGACGAAATATCTTGATACTTTTTATCGAAGAAAACATTTTTTGGTGTGGTTAATTCAGCATTAAAATCAAAAAAGTCTGATTTGTACGATTCTGATTTATATGGTTCTGATTTATAAGGATCGTCTATTGGCAAAAAACTTGAAAAGGAACTAAAGGCAGTACTTGTATAATCACTATATTTCTCATTCGACCCTTTTCCAGTGTTTTTAGCAAAGTCATCGCTGTCAAAGCCAGGTATAGTAAAGAAGTTGCTATCATCAAATTTACTTGTAAACTTTTCAAATGAATCATCATCGTCGTCTTCCTCGCTTTTAGTTTCGACTGTCGTGGTGCTTGTGCTGCTTGGCGGCAAGTTTGTTTTCTTATAGTTTCTCATACTGTCCATCATTTGTGCCGGCTTCTTCACTTCTGCCGTTGGAGTAACTATTATCAACCCTGACGGCACTGACTCTGCCGTGGACGACCTCACTCTTCTTAACGTGCTTTCTGTGGTTGAACGAGAATTGTATCTCGTACCTCCTCTGTATTTGTACTTGACATTTTTATCGTTGCTGTCTTCAGAACCAGATTTTTGAGGCTGAAGCTCATTTAGAGCTGTGTCCAGACTCTTGGGCCGGCCTCGGGCCCATGTGTTGTTCCTGGTGTATCTCGCAGGTCTCTCATCTTTGACCGTCGTCGTTGTCGTTTCCAGCGGCAAGGCATTACCACTGACCGAAGTGCTGCTTAATAGTAGCAGATATGCTACTAATGCTGCACCTGAAATTTTATGAAACGTATGTTAAGCAACACATTTTGAGAGCCTAGGTCGAGTTACACCATAACTGACATCTACTAGCTTAAAAGCATAAACCTGTATCTACATACACCTATACATTTAAGCATGCTAAAATTTTCCAGCATTTAGGTTGTACCAGTATAGAAGCGGAGCTGAGAGCGATGTGCAAAATTAGATATGTTATTATATGCCCTAGAAAGTACAACCCGGTCGGATAATACTTGTGAGACGCGTTAATCAAGTATCGGATAGACGTAAGTTTGCGAACTTGCTCGTGCGTCTGTCTGGGTCTTAAAATTTCAAAACAAATTCAAATACCATACCTAAACATATTCTCACTGGAGACTCCATTATGACTTCATGTTGGTCCTGCGCTTGTAAATATTCAATGATCCAGAATCCTGTTTGCCATGGTTATCCTGAAATAGAAAAAAAAATCTTAAGTAACTTAAATGTCCTTGTGTTCGACATTCCATTGGCCAATAGATGACGCCCTGCTGTCACCCCTATTGCTAATTAGATTAGATTTTTAGAAAAATATGGCTCTGTCCATTGGAGGACAATTTTGCCAGTGTCTAGTAGGTTTTGCCGTTGTACGGTAAAAAAAATCTAGAAAACGAAATATGAGAGGTAATGGCGGATGAACGATGACAGCCCTATTGCTAATTAAAAATTGCAACTGCTGACAGTGATGAGCACTCGGACGCATATCTTACACGAGTAAAGCCGTTACTGGACTCGCTCAATCTGAATAAGATTACTTCTAAATACAATTGTAGCAAAAATAGCACAGAATAAAAGAAATATACATTTCGTCATTCATATTACCTCCCAGAAACGATTTCGCCATTTTTTACCTATCCTTCTATTAATTTGCACACGTTCTTGTTTTTTACATAGATTTTTGTAAATTATGGTGCTCGCCCACTAGTTACTGTGGTTCAACCTCTATCTATGCAATAATACATTTTATTTGCAGGTGGTAGGAACTTGTGCAAGGTCCGCCCGGATTAATAAATATAAATAAATATCATGGGACACTTGACACCAATTGACCTAGTCCCAAACTAAGCAAAGCTTGTACTATGGATACTAGGCAACGGATAAACATACTTATATAGATAAATACATACTTAAATATATATTAAACATCCAAGACCCGAGAACAAACATTCGTGTTATTCACACAAATATCTGCCCCGGCCGGGATTCGAACCCAGGACCTCAAGCTTCGTGGTCAGGTGCTCTAACCACATAGCCATCCGGTCGTCAAAAGGATTGCTACCACCATCTTGCTAGCTAATCCTGCCGTGAAGCAGCAGTGCTTGTCTGTTGTGTTTCGGCGTGGAGAGTAAGACAGCCGGTGAAATTACTGGCACTTGAGGTATCCCATCTTAGGCCTCTAGGTTGGCAACGCATCTGCAATACCCCTGGTGTTGCAGGTGTCTATGGGCGGTGGTGATCTCTTACCATCAGGAGACCCACTTGCTCGTTTGCCATCGAGTCGAATAAAAAAAATGCATTTTAAGCTCAGACTTCCAAAAAAACGTTCCAGCCTATGAGGTAGTTTAATATTTTACTTGAGCCTATCAATATTTAATTCGATGATGAAGCTGAATACTTCGAGCCAAAGGTGCCCGTTACCAACGCCCTAAGATCCTACCAGTAGGTAAATAATTGCTTCATGCAAAAATTACAATTTAAATAATGTTAAATAATTAAAAACAGTTTTTTTTTTAGTTTCAAGTAACATTGTCACTATTTAAATTAAAACGACGTAGTTATCAAATTAACATTGGTTATTCAAGTATTAATTTAATAGGGGAGAGGGGGGGAATGTTCGCCCGAAATATGTCCAACCAATCAGTGGCTCTTTATCAGAGTGAGCTCAAACGAGAAACCAATCGTGACCGTTTCTGTTCGATCTCACCTATCACGAGTTAGTTTAAAATTTGTCAGGCAGGCACACCTCGACTACTAATTAATACCTGAGTGACATGTGTCATGCTCATCAGTGTACGCGAAAGAAAGGGCTTGGACGTAGTTCCCACACGGGCTCAGTGTTGATTGGCAACTTCACACAAACCATTGAATTGCTTGGTTATACAGGTTTCATCATAACATAAAGTTATCGTCTCAGGTTAGCCTGATTATAGCCACTATGATGCTAGTATAAAGACATTACATCAGTCTATTTACGAACATTCCCATGACTTCAGTGTCACTCATCGTAAATTGGTGTGACGACACCCGGCTTTCATGCATTGTGTCCTGCCGTGTTCTAGTTCGCTTTAACGAGGAGTACATCGGGATGTGTGAAAGAGACGCAGACATTTGAAAGTACTATCACTACAAGCGATTTATGATAGACGATTACTATCGGAACTCATAACAGACAGTGTTCATATTTTGAACTCATAATGTTGTTTTTTTTTCCTTCATAATAGACAAATATCATAATTTTCTTATTAATAATGGCATTCATAAGAAAATATTTGAACTCATAATAATGTTTTTCATAACGGTAACTACCTATTCAAAATAAGATTTACTTATATCGTTAATTATTTCTATTATAAGTATTAGTTAAAAAAATATGTTCGGTCCTGGCGCTTCGCCGGCCGCTGACGCGGCACGCTCGCTTCGCTCGCTCGGCCCGCGCGCTGTAGGGTCGCAGTTCTACCTAACACTCCTCCACGCTTCGCTCGTCGTCGTACCTAACAGAACCCTTCCTTAAATACATCATTTCATACCATCGAAAATTTTCCAAGCCCCTGCAGTTCAATAATGCAGATAAATGACACTTATGATTAAGAAATTATATGAAATCAAACATTAGTATAAAACAAAATGAACACTGGCGTTATGAATTAGAATGATTAGGAGTTTCGATCGTTAAAAAAAAATTATCGTATAAAAAACATATGAAGAGTGATCATTATGATGAAAAATGGTATGAGAAAAATTTTTGGACTTCCGATACTTAATAGGACTTAAAAATGTATGTGAAAAAATGCGCACCCAGATTATGATTATTGTTAATGTCAACCATTGAAAAAAAATGCTATACCTAAAAAAGAAAATAACATCAAAATCTACAGCCAATTCGTAAACAATATGACCAGATAAATGAGGCGGTTGTAACGCTCGAATACGAGTAATCGCCCAGTTACGCTCCCTGATAAACTTGTAAAGCTTCTACGGGACGCAGATAAAGTTGAAGGCAACAGCTAGTCGATTTATTTTTTAATCAATGAAAATTTACAATAATTAAGTACATTTTTTTATTTTTAACTAACATCACAACTTTGTAAACTGAGATTATGGAAGAATAAAGGCTTTTTTAATTTAATTTGAATAAGTTATTTAGGGATTCTCATCCTTGCTTCCCTAAAGCGAACATCTGCTTGCTTGCTTCTCTAAACCTGCTGGTGCTTCATCGGCACTTGAAGTCTAAAAGTGCAAAAATTCTTAGTCCTGTTAGACTCGAGCTGGTGGATAAACCACTTACTCCTTTTAGATTCGATGAATCAGTCATTCGGAATATAGGTACAAATCTTTCAGACTGTAACAACTAGGTGGCACATAATAAGCAACCAAATTGAACCAGCAGAACTCAAAATTGCGCTTGTAAGTAAACCACCAAGCATTCGTGTCGAATTCACACCTAATGTCAACTATAACTACAGTAGGTAAGCTTCGACTTGACCTCTTTACACCAAGATTATCCCAATTTTAGTCATTATAATGGTTAGAACTCGAACAAAGGTTACTTGGACCAATTTTGTTGCAATTCGGGGTAATGTTGTGGGTCAAATGTGTTAACTGGGGCATGGGGTAAAATTGGGTTCCCCTTAAACAAGTTGCTATAGTTTTTTGGAACAAGTTCACTTATTTTTTTATGACAGTGTAGGGCTTCAAAATGAGATCAAACTGTGGTCCATGATCCACGAGTGCCAGTACTAGGTATTTGCTAAGCAGACATGTGACACCTTACACTTCAGTCTACTCGTGATAACGGTCATTGTATGTGGTCGAAACGTCGAGGTAATTATTACTCGTTGTTTAGCGTGATAAGTCCCGTTTGTGGTATTTAATTATGAGTGAAAGTTACGAAAGTTTAAAACATTACAGAACATAGAATAGTTTCTATCCTGAAAAATTGCGTAGTCACCGCGGGATAATGACAAAGTCGCGGACAACAGCTAGCTTTTCCAAACAGTACACAGTCACGCGTACTATTTAGATTATTATTGATCCTAAAAGTTTGTCACGGATACGACAACAACTGAAACTGATTGAAACCGATAATGTTTAAAAATAGATACAATTCATACTGCCTTCTGCGAAATTAAAGTTGATTAGGTATGTACCGTTCCTAACAAAATTAGGTTAGCTGCAGTGAACCAGTTTCTAGACACAGTAAAGGCTAAGCTCGATCAAGATAAACCAATTGAGTGCACTGAATTGATTGAAATAGCGAAAGCGTAGGTATTTATTACGATACTTAGTACTATTAGTCTTATGCAATTGCAATATCTACCAATTATCTGCAAACAATTTTATTATCCCTTCGGCTGGCTGGCACCCGTCATCTTTAAAAAACCTTGCAAATGGTCATCCAAGGGTCATCCAAATTTAGAAATTTTTAAAAAGTATATGAACTTAAATAAATATGAATTATTACTATTATTATTTCTCTTAATGGCGGCCTTAAGGCTTGGGCCAATGTTAGTTACGATGACAGGGTTATGGATGATTTTGCAGAACGCCAACAGTTTGACAGATGATTAATTCTATCAGTAAATAAAGTCGCTTGTCGGCTGTCATCGTTCATCCACCATCACCTCTCATATTTCGTTTTCTAGAATTTTTTTACCGTACAACGGCAAAACAAAAACTACTAGACACTGGCAAAATTGTCCTCCAATGGACAAAGCCATATTAAAAAAAAAAAGTCGCTTGTCAACCGAAGGTTTAAATAAATGTCATAGTTGTCAAACGGAGTCCCGATACTCGCGCCAACTTGCCTGTCAAGAAAACCTCATCTCATTCTCTCAATCTTATCTCATTAATATCGAGAGCTCAAACATCGGTGGTCTACACCCCATAGAAAAGATGTGTGTGAGCAAAAACCGAAGATTAAATACCGTCGTGCGTACAGTAACCTGCATTCATATCTGTCACAGCGGAGCGTGCAAAAATATCTGACAACATCAAACCGGCTTCAGAAATAGAGTCGTATTAGCTATATATGCACGCATTGTTGTGTCAGACATTGGTGCTGGTGAGAGCACCTTATGAGAATGGAAATGTTTTCGGCTGAAAAATTACGATGTCCACTTGTCTGGTCATCATAGTAGGTAAAAGGTAGGTTACATAATAAAATAACAATACCTTATGAATCTAAAAAGTTTGTACACGGTCTACTGATGTCATTAGAACATAATATATTGTAACACCATAAGGAAGTCTTATTATACGGAACAGAGTTATGTTTAAAATATGATGGGATTCTTTTATAACCCACTACCGGTTTCTTCTTGCTGTATCTTATCACATAAAACGTTTTAGTACTTACCGTAAACAACACACTGAGATATATCCTGGCATTTAACCTAATATAATAGTCAACGGCGTTATGAAGTATATCCTGGCACATTACAAACAATCCTTAAAAACGAATTAATGTTTATGACCGGTTGTCTACTCCAATAATTATTCGTTATAGACTTTTATTTTCTTTAAAAACCGGAGTATAAAAGTCTATCACGAATAATTATTGGAGTAGATACATTAACTTATATATTAAGAAGTGTTCTATCAGAAAATATTTTTAACTAACAAAAATGCAACGTTGCCAGCTCAGCAGGAATAAACGTTCTTAATACTTTTAAGATATACTCTTACGAATATTTACGATAGTAGATATTATTTTTAAAACAAGACGGGAATTTTGCGACCCAGTATTTTATTTTGATGGCCCGGTACTGGGTCGCGACCCGGCAAATGGGAAAAGCTGATCTAACACGCTTGGAAGCTCAATCGTTTTCACCACTTCTTTCTGTCGCTTGGTATAACACGTGGGTAGAAAGAGATAGCGAATGCAACGCGAACGTCAGTGCATTAGACAATACAGCCACTGGAGTAGTAACAAGTGTTTTTATGAAAAACATTTTCGGACTTTATTTAATCATAATTTTTATGCGATCTTCGGCGGGCCCGTTTTCTCTTCCCGTTACCAGTGGGTGCTGTGTCCTAAAACATTGCGAGTACGCATCGTACGAGTACAACAATTCAATTGCACACACAGAAGGTCTTGGCCTTCACTCATCTCCATTACACGCCTACGATATGCTCTACTTTGCTGCTAAAGGTACTCGTCTGTTATTAAATGGAGTAACCTAACGTTTTTCTATTTGAGAAGATAAACTATAATAACCTGAGCAACTGAGAAAATTAAAAAAATCCTCAACATTTCAAATGTCTCAAAAACGCTTGAATGAATTTTAATGAAACAAAGGTTACTAGGAACCTCCGCAAGGTAACTCGTTTTAACATAAAAAAACATATATCGAAATTGGTCTGTCCGTTTAAGAGCTATAATCCCGCAGACAGTAGACATTTGGCGTCAAATATAACGCCCCTCTTTTACCGCGACGGAATTTAAAAAAACCGGCCAAGTGCGAGTCGGACTCGCGCACGAAGGGTTCCGTCCCATTATCTATACAAAATTAGACATTAGCAAAAAAACGGAAAAAAAACAAGTTTGTTGTATGGGAGCCCCCTGAAATATTTATTTTATTTTAATTTAATTTATTTTTAAAGTGATTATACACCAAAAGATTATGTGAATATTTCAAGCGTCTACCTGTTGCCGTTATTAATATCAAGCTAAAAACGGCACAACAATCACTTTTGTTATATTTTATTCAATATTAAATATTTATTTTAATCTGTTTTTAGTATTTGGTTGCTATAGCGGCCACAGTCAAGGCTTACTACGAAGGCTTTCAAGGCTTATTACGACTCAAGAGATAGAGCCTGTGACAGACAGACAGACAGACAGCAGAGTCTCAGTAATAGGGTTCCGTTGGCACCTTTTGGGTACTGAACCCTAAAAAGTAACAATTCACTGGCTCATAGATAGGTACTTATTATATTTAAAGGTTAATGGACAACGAAGAGTACAAGTAAGTTAGTGTGGTAAGTACTTTATTTGGTGAATATTTACGAGGAGTCGAGATCGTGACAGAATGCGCCTGCGCTCCCTTTGGTAAACACTAGTGATGTTATTTACACTGGCGAAATATTAATATCGATAATCCTATTTTTATAAATGCGAAAGTGAGTTTGTACCTTTATTTGATTTTCTTCTGCTTTCACATCTGATAATAATGTTTTGAGCTACATAATATGTAAGTATACTGAGTGGAAAAAATCTGGCCCTCAAATGTATGCAGAAATAGGTAAGTAATTTTGTATGTAGAGTGTACCAAATTTTGTGCCGCTGAGTATAGTATAAATAACTCGAAAGTATTTTTTTCTTTTGATGCCGCCTTTAAGTTATTATTTTGCATGCTAATTATTAGCTTTCGTTTGGTACGCATATCGTTACAATTGGTAAAAAAATATCACTTCTTATTTTTCATGGATGCCATTTTGAAATATCATAATATTATTATACCTGTCCTACATAGTTTTGAAAAATCTAAATCATTAGATTTCTGAGGTATCAACGTCACGTGTTAAATACCGTCCAGCCATTTAGGTTACAGAGGACAAGAAAAATAGACTTACATACATACTCTCTAAAAACATAACCCACTTTCGGGCAGTCGCTACTACAGCTTAGCTTAATACAGACGAGCATCACAAAACCCGGCTTATTCATACAACTGGCATTTAATGACATGTCGATATTGTCAAAACGTGACGACTTCAATGAAACTATCACGTCAGTCAGATGCACCTTAACTGTACGATAAAAGGGTCGATAGTGTTCTGTCGATAGTGTGAACAAGTGAGCATCGAGGCGACCCCGCGCGGGCGCAGCGTCTCGCGACTAGAATCCTAACGAGTAGATCTACCTTGTTCAAGTACAGGTAATAAGTCAATTGCTTACCAATTCCAATATTATATGTGAATGTTTATGAGCATGGTGTGTATTGAAAGGTAGGCAAGAAGGTACCTAGGCAGCGCTAGCGCTAGCTACCAACTGCCTACCCTGGAATGGACGCCAATGGTCGTTACTCCTTTACGCCAAAACGGCTGGAAGGGTTGAAATGAATTTTAGTACGTAGATAACTGGACGTCTGGAATAACGCACTGTTTATCCCGATATTCCTACTGGATCGGAATAATATCCGAAAATGTCAACATCTGGGATAAGAGTTATGAAATTTGGCGTGGGTATTTTATATGCAATGTTTCATTAAATACACGATATAGTTTTTTATATTTCGTATTAGAATTTAGTAAAAACCCCATACTTTCAATTCAAATGCTGGTGGTTTATGCGAGCGAAGCCGTGGGTAAAGTTTAGTAGAAAAATAGGATACAGAATAGTACATGTAAAAAATGTGCAATTAATTATAGGTAGTAAAAACTTCGAGAACCTAACATTTTTAATTATTGCAAAAATATAGTAGGTGCTTGTAGACTTAAGAACTTACTCCATTTGTTTAGTTGCATTATTTTACGCAAAATAACTACAAATAACTTCGACGATTTTCGGTTTTTTTATCTACTTATTGCCCAATTTCAAAGGTTTTGATTTACTTCCTAACTACTTTACTACTAACTAGTTACTTCCAAAGACATCTTAATGATCCTATGGGGGTTCAGTTCTTTGTTACGAGGTTAAAACCTAATAAAAAAAATATCTTTTCGGCTTAGCACTTGTGCGCTCGAATGCCGCACGACATAATCTGTGCTGATGCACGATGCCGTGTACACGTGCCCTAGCGCCGGGTCGTGATGATGCAACAGCGGCTTTAGAAATCGAAGACCTTATGGGTTCCAGATAGAAGACAAGTTTGTAGGCTTACAAGCCTTTACGTAAAAAGCCGTGATAATCTAGTTTGACCTGGATTTACATATAGATATTTACCATGAGCTTTACAGTTCAGGAAAACATATTGCGGAAACGTACAATTTTGAAAATGCTGCTACGAATGAACGCAAAGCAATTTGAAAATGTGTGTGAAGTCCCTAATTCACACAGGGCCCGCGTAGGAACTACAGCTCAAACCATTTCATTCTGGGAGTACCTAGGCCTGTGTCCAGCAATAGAATATATATAAGAGGGGAAGAGGACGCTGGTCATCAGACTTAAAGTCCATCGGTCTACATCCCGTTACAAATATCTGTGATCGTAAAACCGTTATTTGAAGTGTTTATAAGTCAGACTAGATTACTATTTATTTATATTTTGAAGAAAGCTAATGACCGCAATAAATTCACAAGATATCTGTTACTCACTTTGTGTTAGTAACTTTCAGTGGTCTTGACGACATAGTTTCCATTTTCCTTTGCTTTTTGTTTTACTATAACGTGCAAAAATAATAAATATTAGAACTATCTCATATGAGTCACTTTTGTTTTCTTTTCTAGCGGACTGACACATATTCCCATACATAAAGAGCCACCAAAAAACAAACTGTTCCAATGTCATCAACCGAAAAAAACAAACGACAGCGGTATTACACTATTGTCCCGTTCCAGAACATTCGTAATTTCACAGTCATGGACACATGACTCAACGCCAACCGCTACAATAAATAAACCATTTCTATCTCTGTGGCATCGCGGTGCATCGCCACGGACCGAGATGGAATTAAAAAGTATAATTAAAAAAGTTGTTTACCGCGGTGGCGTTCAAAATGTCACTGCAGTTTTTACAGGTTGCGATTTTGACTTATATTCCGTCTTTTGTTTTAAACGTCAAATAAAATTATGATATTTTTTAAAGCCAAAAAGCACGCGTTCTTTGTTATTATCATGTGACGACAAACAGTCCTTATGAAGAAACGATAGTAAATACATACCTACAGGTTAAGTGTCATGAATCAAAATATTGTTTTGTGAGTCTTTGTGTGATAGTTTCATTAACTCGTTCATTTACAGTACTTGCATTATCCAAATAGGTCGATATGGATATTAACGATAATAAACAACGATTGAGTAACATTCCTATTTTAATCTTCAAAATATAAGGGTGCTTTAATTGCAACTACTGAGTACAAAAGCTCCATGTCAGATTTAATCGAATAATCTAGTTCGATTCATAACGTACCTCCATCACAAGAGCTTCCATTAAAAGAGTTACGCCTATAAAACACCCTTCTACTGACTTATGTTCTTACTTAACTATTAGTACACGTCATATCCATGTAAATAGTTTAAAAATAACCTTCTATGTAACAGCAGCATTGAGGAACCTCGAGATCTCTGTGCTCCAGTTACGGCAAATTACTTACAATATCATTTTCACTTTTGTTGGCCGAAAATAACGTGATTAAATTATTAAGCGAAAGTAAAACTGCGTCTGATATGACGGAAATTATGTTTACGAACATCTTACATGGTAGGTTCCTATGGCGGTAACTGGTGATTAACATATTTAAGATAATATCTTTTATACTAAGAATACTTTTAGAACAAGAAGACGAAAAATAATAGGACATCAAATTTTTACAAGCACAAATATTTTAGAGGGAAAAAATTTAAAATAAAGTGATTATTTTAACCAAATTAAAGGGAACGTTAGCGTCGGGTCATGCCATAATGTCAAAAGGTTAGTGAAAGAAAGAGATAAATGGCAAAACCAACAAGATTATAAGTATAACACTTAAATGTGATGACAAGTACCTTCTCTCTCTTCTACTTTTTCTCTTCTTTAGACGGTTTTTATATTATTTATCATTATAAATTACCGCCATTAGTATAGAAAAAAGATCTCTCAATAGCACTGCCCATAAACCTACAATGTATTGGAGATTAGTATAGTTTTTGCCGACGTAAGGTTAGTTAGGCGAACCTAATTGTAGCCTAGAGGCACAAATGCCGTAATTACCATCAGCATCACCATAATCATTGCGTGCTTCATCGCCATGACTGTGACATCAATATTTTATATCAGAGATCAAAAAATACTATGGTACCTACTATGTTCAAGCTTCCCGAAACGGACACAAATAGAACGCGATAGATATATCTTCACACAGGGATTTGAGTCCAGTAAGCTTAGTGTATTTTCCCGTTCACAAAATACGTCTCGATTGCGTTCGCGTTAAAATCTCAATTTGTATGGAAACACGGACAACGCCTCTAGCGGAAAGTTTGCGCAACAACTTTTGTGAGTGTAGGTTTGCTACGTAAACTATTTCGTCCGCGTATCGTAACGAAAACCGAAAAAATACACTAAGGGCACAGCTATGACTGATAGTAACTTATCGTTTATGAATGATATAATATGAATTTGTTTACTTTAAAACCGCGCGATCTCACGACTATTGCTTTGGACAGATCTAATCTTCCAACATACACAAATACGAAGAAATAGGTACGATAAGCATGGGCAAAACTAGTTACCTACGTACATTTATATGATATTTTTATAGTAGGTTCCTATAAGTTTTAGAAGACTAGCGTATGTACGAGTATTTTTTTTTTTAAATTTAACCAGCCAAGCGTGAGTCAGCCTCGGACACCGAGGGTTTCGTGCTCTGTAGCTATCCATTAATATCCAGTGTTAGTAGAGCTCCTCTCCTACGCAAAACGTACGCAATGTGGGGTCATTTTAGATAGTCACTGACACAAAAAAGACATAAGAAATTTAACGGATCGAACTTTTCTTAAGAACCACAGGTGTGTGAAATGTAACTTGCAAGATTTGAAAAAGACAAGTTCTTTTCATAGTTACGTACGCACATACAACTATTGCAAAAAGAACCTTGTGTGTCTACTCATAATTGTTAATTCGCTTCTTTTGTAAATAAAAACAATCTTGATTAATGGACTTCAGCTAGTATGCGTCGTTCTAATTCATCTTCTCGACGCTTCGACTCACAAAAAAACAAGTTACTTATCTGCAAAATACTTAAACATTGTATTAGCCGATCGAATGGAATCCGTTAATCGCGGGAATGTTATAATTATGATAACTGAGTCAGAGTGGGCGGACCATTCTCCAATTACATCGACGCCTGCGTCTGCTTTCCATGAAAACGTCACTTTCATTAACATTCAATGTTTTTATCTCAATAAACGTTTCATTAGTCAGTATGTTGCAATCATCATCCTATTTACGTGCCACTGCTAGGCTCAGGCTTCATGGTAGTTTCCACTCGGGCCCAGTGTCAATTGATAACTGGGGCCCTAGTGAAAAAGGGATTAATTCTGCAGAAGTTGAACAGCTTCTTTCGACTTAAACCCTTTTACACCTAAAATAGAAAAGAGCTGTGTAATTTCTGCAGACTTAACCCCCTTTTCACTAGGGTCCTAGAACTTTACACGCACAAATCGACTGCTTTGGCTGTGGATATCTCCATTTTACCAACGTACATTACCAACATAGAAACTGTCTGACTACTTTATTTTAGTTATTTTCACAACATAAAGGTAATTAAGGCATACTGATTTGGGGCAAGGCAGCCGACATAGAGACAATTTTCATTTTACAAAAGTAGACAGCCTCGGTTTATCTACAACCTTGATTGCCGAGATTCACTTAGAGAACGTTTTAAGGCAAAGATGGTCTTCCTGAAATACATACTTACCCTGAATGTCCCATCTCAAATTAATGAGTACACCCCATACACCCTGTAAATTTGATAGTGACTTTCCAAAAATACATTCTAAAGCAAACTAACTAGTACTTCCGAAAAATAATATAAAACCTTAGAAATACGATGATCTTTAAAGAACAATTTATAGAACAGATAATAAAAAACAAAACGGTCGTATAGCTTAAAAACAATTACTTCCATTCAACTATTCAGACATATATGAGTGTTTATATATCATGATTGTTCAAAGCAGGTAGCCGAAACCATAGATTTAATTATCTGATAGTTTTCATATTGTTGTTTTGTTAACTTTTGGAATATGATGCTAAGAACATAAATATGAAACTATAATAACAAAATTATGTACTTTGACAAGAAAAATGAGGGAAAGTCGGTATTAGGAGCGTATCGTTCCGTTCCGTGGTTTCGCTCAATAACAAGAGATCGTGATCTGTAGAAAGATTAACAAAAGATGAAATGATTTAACAATCAGCCAATATTCTATACTTACACTTAACTTTAGCAATCTGCGATTTGCAGACTTTGTATCGACTAAATTGTGTGAACATTTCACACTTGCACTTACCTGACTTCCTTACTTTTCAATTAAATAGGTAACCGCACAAGTCCAGACATTTTTCGATGTCCATGCGTCTTTAGTCTTTAGTTTTATTCATTTGTAATTAATTATAAATACTAACCATAGCGATAAGATTATAATTGTAAATACTAACACTATGGATTCAAAAGTCCGCAATAAATGATTTGTATTTGTATTTGTAATAGACAAAGTATTTCAAACTGAACTGAAAACTCCCAGTTTTGTGATTTTTAAATTATTTCGACAAGTACTTATACTTACCCTATTGACAAATTTTAACTCTGTATAGTACATTCGGTCATTAGTATCACGATTTGTACTTTAAAAAGTACGCTAGGACTTGCTAGGTTAATCAGAGCTGGACCTAAACTCATCGTTTGAAAATAAAATTTGGTATACTCAACGCAGGTATTAGAACTCGCTGTAAGATAAAATTTTAATCTTGGTGTATCCCAATTGCAAATTTCTTGGCTCTTCTAAGGAACGTTTTAAACGCTTAATGTGTACCAGCTTATATAAGGCCTTTGGTTGTAAGTTCGATTCTTCTTTACGTCTTTATTTTTTACGTTGTTGTTTACGTCTTGTCTTGTCAGATTTACGCTAGAAATATGAAAGCCTTTGGAAACAAAAAAAAACTTGGCGGCTTAACAGTGCTTTTACTGTCGTTATAATTGCTATATTATATATAGAATAATATTATTACCAACTTGCCTAAAAATTGCTTTTAAAAAAATGCCAGACTATATTCCACCTTCTCCTCAAAACGGCGGCAACATAGAAACTAGAGTCTAATACACGAAAAATTTAGATTATCCTTCTACTCTTTCTTGAAACAACAGCATGTTGAAATATAAAGTCAAATGCACAAAAAGGTGTAAAAAACACCTTTATTACACGAAGATTCAAAGCAACGTTAACGATCTTGCCACGTAACTCCGGGCGGAACTAACAACAAAGAATTTCCTTTGATGCAGATGGCCATCACCGTCGACCTTACCGCATCACTTTAAGATCTATTGTCGACTCACTGTTACTTGATGTAAATACTTGTCTTAATGATGTCATAGTGATTTGACCATAAGTTTATAAAGTTGCTTTAAAGTACTATTGTTTAAGTGCAAGAATTGCACTAAATTAAACATTGGCATTACCTCACTAGCATATTCTACAAACGAGCAGGAGGGTTGCCTGTCAGAAAGCAATCATCATTGCTCATGAACACGAGGGGCACACAACCACAAACACGTTGCTACACAAATACGATGCACGGTGCGTTACGAGTATTGCACATATAAATGCGTTTTCCTAAATAGGTAGGCCCGTTTCGAGATCTCTTAGTTAAGACGCTCTAAATATGCTCAGTACATTGATTATAATAAAGTTCAATTTATAAGACACTGTTCTAGTTTACCAACAATGCCAATTAAAAATGTCATGAGAAAGAAAGGTCCGGGATTCGATTTGTAGCATTCGAACATAGCGGATGTAGACGATATCTAATTTTGGTATTTCTGCTTCTCTGGCTAGTTGAAGTATAATTTTGATAGTGTTTTATGCGGCGATTACCAGTGAACAGTGATCACAAAATTCTATATTGCTCTTGTGTCTGACATTTTTTAATGCGCAAGTTGTCTCCGCGTGGTTTCTGGAATTTTGCTATCAAGTTGCAAAAACTGCAATCACCGTACAACGTGAATAAGAAGAATATCACCATCCCAGCCTAAATACGTCCCACTGCTGGACACGGGCCTCCTCTCATAACAAGAGGGTTTGGGCCATAAGAAGAATAAAAAGAATATATTTATTTTTAATTTAACTGACATTGGCCCGTTAACCCAAGCCTTATGGCCGCCATTAAGGGGAATAAATAAATAAAGAAAGGTCCGAGAAAAGTTAGACAGTTCGAAGAAGCGCGGCGGTAAAAAGTCACGAATACTCGTAATAAAATAAATCCCACTAAACTTCACTTCGAAGGACAAGTTCGTAAATTTTCTAAGAAAACAACGAGTCGTAACGAAGTCACGGGCACTAAATTGGATGATCCGTATTGCTTGCGCAAGCGCTGTCCATAAATCGACACTTCCTTATTAGTTTGAGCCGTAGAATTCCTTGTGGTTATACTTTCCCTTGTACTTTGTGCTTTGAATCTGTCAAGCTCTACAGCTTCATCATTTATTTCATCAGGGTACAGGCCTTCTCTCATAATGAGAGGGCTTGGGCCGTAGGTCCGACGCGGGCACAGAGCAGATTGATAATTTTCACACACACCATTGGATTGCTTTGAAAGTTTGTGGACAATGGTTCGTCATGATGTTTTCCTTCACCGTAAATTGGTGAATTTCAAATGTAGCAGTGAATAATTATCAAACAATTTAAAGACTATGTAACAAAAACGTGACAATGAACCTACGACCCCCTTAGTTACAGACAACTAGCCTTTTTAGAAACTTTCCATCTTCTTTTGTTTACTTGACACATCACTTATTTAAGGTTCAAGCAAAGGCCCAACGTATTTAAGATAAGGTTGCATAACGAACCTTAACCAACTCATTTGCGTTGCGTTCTAACTAAGTCACAAATAAGCCCGGTACCGAGTCATGTAACCATTTGCGTAATTCGGACCTAAACTAAAACGGTTATTGCATTTATTTAATTGGCTATAGAAATGGGTTTATATGATTGGTTGCTCTTACGCACTTTGATCAGTCGATAGCTGCAAAAATCTGAATCGAACTTTTAACTGGAAAAATCTGTTGTAGTTAACCGGTTAGGTTTGTGTAAATTCACTGAAATATAGATTGCAGAAGTTGCTAAATCATGAAAGATAATACTTTTGATGCTCTTAAATATAATATTTACCATCAGCAGCCGGAAGACGTCCACTGTTGAACCAAATTTTCCCCCTTAGCAACTCTCAGGATGTCGTCAGTCCACCTAATAAGAGGTCTGCCTACGCTGCGTCTTCCGGTTCGTGGTCGCTACTCGAGGACTTTTCTTCCCCAACGGTCTGTTCTTCGAGCGATGTGATTCGTCCATTTACGCTTCCACTTGCATATCTATTCATCGGCACATGGTGTGACATTCATCTTGGTCTTCATCCCTATATTTTTCTTCTGTTGAAGATTAAAATATCACTCTACAAAAATATACCCAGTATTTTTTTTTCTTCTCTACTGTCATGGGAAATTAAGCTTTTATCAGTAGTTTAAAGAATATTTATTCAAAAATTTAACGAAATATTGGACAAAAGATTATATAAAACATCTATACCATTGTCAGCTATTTTCGTGATATTTGTTCTGATTCTGATTATAGTTGTAAGTACATTTTTAATGTACTTACATCTCTTAAACTTTTCTCTAGATCTTTGTTCACTTTAAAGCAAGACAAACTACGCCATTGCTCTACAAAGGCATTATTACATTGTTAAAATCAACCAGCTAATTAGACCATATGTCATAGTGGCACAACGTTTAGTTGAGATAAATGACAACGATACGAACAGACGGACAGTTATCGTGGCCTGAATGACTGCGACTTTATGAGCATATATTGAGGGTAGTAAAATAGACAGTTACAGTGTAGTCATTAAGTTATTTAACTGTAAAAGCCTAGGAGTGATTAAAAGGCAGTGTCGACAGTGAGCGTTCAGACAAATTGATTTGTGTACGTACAGTATGAGAGCTGCCTGCCCTCGTAACGAGAAACGCAGTAATAGCGACATGGTGGTTTCGAGAAACGCGTGAAAATTTGATTTTAATAAATCTTCTCTATCTAAGAGGACTGCATCTAGCAGTGGAACGTATATAGGCTGAGATGATGATGACTTACTATTTATAACACTAAGAAAACAGACAATCTCAAAGTAGTTATGAGTGGTACTTCTATAGAAATAGTCGATAATTCCTCGGTATCCATTTGGACTCGAAGCTAGATTGAATTCAAGAGTCTCAGAGTTCTACTCAACTCAGTCAACTCAGCATGCTATGCTTTAAGAAGTCTTAGGGATGAAATTGGTTTAGAACAATTAAAAATATAATATAATTTTTAAAGATAAATTTAAAAAAAATATTGAGAGGGTGTTTGTGTATAGGTGTTGGATATAATGTATTTTATTGTTAGCTGGTAGAAATTCATACACGATCTTGTATTGTTTACTGAATAAATGATGTCTATAATGTCTATGTTTATGTATAAATATAGAATATATTAGCTTTTGCCCGCGGCTTCGCCCGCGTGGAATTCTGTTATCACGCGCTGTTCCCTCGGGAACTGTGCATTTTCCCGGGATAAAAAGTAGCCTATATATGTCACTCTCTGGGCTATAAACTATCTCTATGTCAAAAATCACGTCGATCCGTCGCTCCGTTTCGACGTGAAAGACGGACAAACATACACACAAATACACAAACATACACACTTTCGCATTTATAATATTAGTATGGATTTATAAAATATGAAATAAATCTTTGAATGATTCACTTTCGTTTAGGCATAAAAATAGTTTTGCATTTTAACCTAGCACAACTTGGAACATAATTGCGTTAACTAGAGTGTTAACAACCGCATTATTTTCTGAATTTCAGGTTTTCTAATAGATTTACATACATGTTTATTTTGAATTACATATAAATTAATAGGCCATTTAATTTCTTCAAAGTTAAAACCAGTAATACTTAGCTATTACTGCGTTCTTCGTTACGAGAGCCGAGCTAGAGTTAACCAAGTAAGTGTTTTAGCGTTTCTTATGTATGACAGTTCTTACATCAGGAAAAACAATAAGGTTGATTGTCACATTAACTTGAAAGTGAAATTAATCTTTAATGTTTTCAAATCTCTAAATAATTTTGAGTTAGGTTAGGATATTTTGATCTAATTAATAAGCAAATATAGTGGTCTCGGCGCCGAATATAATTTCGTACCTTTCGGTGTCGAGACCATTGGTCCGTGGGGCCCAGGAGCACTAAGCCTCTTCAAAGAGATTTTTAGATGCCACCGGTGACCCAAGAGCTGGCAGCTGCCTCGCTTAAAGAATTAGACTAGCGATTCAACGAGGAAATGCTGCCAGCATCTTCGGCACAATGCCGCAGGGGCCATATTTAGATATAACTTAGTTTTTAATATAGATTTTAATTTAGTTTGTAATATTTAGTGTTATTTCAGCTTTTTGTTTTATTTTTATCTTATAAATTGTTCTCACATAATATTCAGTGCATTGATATGAACTGTAATATTGTAATTTTTCATTGGTTTACAAATAAATAATAAATTATTTTCTGCTTTTTCGACTGAATTACTTTTGGAATATTGAAATAATAAAAAAAGCTCACAGTTTTATCTTTTTTTGGACTGAATTAACGTAATAAATAATGCAAATAATCAGTTGTTGAAGTTTCGGCGGAAATACCTAATTGAATGTTTTATGTAGGTATACTCAATACTATCATAGAATTAAACTAGAGTCTCGAAAATAATCTAGTTCTAAAAACCTGTTCATAAATCATTCTCGCTACTATTCTGCAGTCTTAACAATGCCCCTTTGTTTGCATTAACCATATCTTGCAGCCTTATTGCAATTGAAAATTTACTTCAAAACCATGTATCTCGCTTTAAACTTATCTTCCACTTTAGACCTAAAATGTTAACTGTAGAGTCTAAATTGAAAATAGCATTGGAAATAGGTCTTTTGTGAAAAATCTCGATTGTCATGTAACTTAGTGCATACCGACTTGGTTCCGCTTCTTATAGTAAGTAGCCTGTGGCCGTATTGTATCCGCCCGAGCGCTCGCGCATTCCCCATCTCTTTCTATCCCCATCGTGCACCGTGTGAGTGAGAGAAGTGGTGAAAACGATTGTGAATCCGAGAGTGTTCGACAATAAAGTCTCTAGTTATGATCTGTAACATTAGAATTTCAATCGGCAAACGGCATACAGGATCCTAGTTCAAAAGTATCTTAAAGATATTAAGTATCTTTTCCTCTTAACTTTAGGATATTCAAGTGATAAACAGATAAAAAAGGCGTGGTGGCCCAGTGGTTTGGCCTATAGACTCGAAGCGAACGATCGTACCGTCGTTTTCGATTTGAAATTTAACACGAAGGAAAACATCGCGAGGAAACCTCTACAATCCTGCGAAGCAATTCTATGGTGTGTGAGTGAAATTTCCAATCCTCCCAGTTCCCGCGTGGGAACTGCGGCCCAAGCCCTCTCATTATGGGAGGAGGCCTGTGCCCAGCAGTGGGACGTATATAGGCTGGGATGATGTTGATGATGAAACAGATAAAATGGATAGTGCTCTCCATTCAGCGGTTTGAGCCCTTCCTTTTCACCCGTACGAAGAAAATTTTTAATGGACTCCTGATTTTAGAGTGGCCGAAACATCAAGATAATTTTAACCATACATGTATCTTCGTGATTAAATTCCACTAATATTATAAGGCGAAAATTTGTAAGTCTGTTTGTTTATTACCTCTTCACGTCTAAACAACTGAACTGATTTAGATGAAATTCGGTACACAGATAGTTTGAGTCCTGGGGAAGGACATAGTTTTTATTCTGGAAAATTGCATAGTTCCCGCGGAATCGCGGGCAATAACTGTCGGCAAATAAAAATCTCGAAAGTGTAAAACATTATGACTTCAACAGCTTCGCCGCTACTTTAGATTTATTTGAAGCTTTCTGTAATTATCGGTAGCTGTTATAAAACACTATTAAGCATTCATACCACTAATAACACTTAATTCTGTAATACAATTTCAAACAACGACGTTCATCAATTCAAATTACTGTTGTTTCATGCCATTCTAGATTATTATGTCTATTCATTCAAAAACAGCTTTAAACTCTTCAAGTCATGACAATCTTACAATAACCAGATAGCATAATATTGTATTAGATAGCTACTTCCGGCCCGCGTTCGATTTGACCATTACTAAGTCGTCAATTTCTTTTAGCGTTCTTTGATACGAGTAATATTGCGTGTTGTTCAAATAAGTAGGTATTAACCCACTTTATACCTACGCGTTGTGTCAAACATACGTAATAAGTAAATAATAGATTTGACGAGGTAATGCTTACTTGGCATTTCGACGAACATCGCGTTAGTGATTGATTACTGATTGTAGAAACTCAAAATCCCAAAATACCTCTTTCGACATAGTGGTGCCATCTATTGTATTTACTTGAAAACTTTCCTTACATGTTAAACTTGTGCACCTATCAGTGAACAAAACACTTCTTCCTTCAAAACGGGCTTGTTTTTTTTCACAGGGAATGAATTACAAAATAATAACCTCCTACCGCCCAGTGTTCTATAATATAAGCGGGTACAATAGGGACTTATTGTAGTGTAATGTGACATCGAACTCTTTTATATTCTTATGCCTAAACGTCACTTTTGTACGGCAGTGAAGCTTCTGTACTTGTACTATTACTTATTCTGTGGTATAATTTCCAGTTGTTCATTTTCCATTAGCACCAAATGACAGTAAATCGTATTTTGTAGGACAATCTCGTATTTATCTTGCTCTCTCAATCAGCTGCAGTAAACTTCAGTAAGCTAGTTGAGAAAGCTAGATAAATCCGAACTTTTCCGACAAAATAAGACGGCAAAACGTTATTCACCTTTGAGCGATTGACAATACGGTAGTAGTCAGATATTTTAGATCATCAAGACAGAGCTGCTCCGATATTTATCTAGCTCAGTATGACACCGTTGTGCTAAAGTAGCGCTAAGTGAAATAATCAATAGCATTTAGTCACTTATCCGACTCTTGTTAAATATTATGCTGTCTTATGAAACTAAATAAATCATAATATTATGAATAAGACACGTTATCACAGACTGACTTATTTTTCAACGCTCAACCAAACCCCTGGAGCTTGGCTAAAATTTTGCGTGGACGTCCCCTATATGATATAGAAAAGGTATGAGGACGGATTTTGCATACTTTTCGCGAGATAGAGAATTCTACTACGAGATCGGAATCTCGACCAAAAGCTAGTCTTTCTTCCATTCTCCTTCTAAACTAAAATCGGTCAATCACTATTTGATCAACAGTCACCTTTATCAACCACCTATATTCTCTACAAAATCTCTAATAGCAGGCGCGGGGCACGCGAGATGAGCGTGGGTCTCGCTCCAGCAATCGCCACGCTTTCTCGCTGCGCTGGCGCACGCTGGCGGCGCATGCGATGCTGCTTTAATTTGACAATTTTAATTTTGAAAATACAAGTTGATTCTGAATATGTACCTACCTTACACAACTCAGACAGTCAAGGGCATAAATACGAGTATATTGTTACGTTATCAAGGCGTCAAAAATATGTATAGGTACTCCTTTATGCCATTTAGTGGCATAAAAGAAATGGTGGTTATCCATAAGGTTGATGTACACATATATTTGACGCTACGGCTTTATAGATATTATGCCCTCCAGTATACAAGTCATTTGACCGTATCTACGTAAAACATTCACATTTTTGGTTTTGATTCAACATTCATCATATCAGCCGGAAGACATCAACTGTTGAACAAAGGGTCCTTGGAACGCCACGATAAACGACTACCGCCCGACCATCTGTATCCACCAGTTCCTTGCAACTCTTGCGATGTCGTCAATTCACCAATCAACCACCACTAACCGTCAACGAGAGGGACAGATAACCTGGTTAAAGCTACGTTCACGGTGGATGCAGGCTGCTTTCAACCGAAGACTGGGGAACTGGAGGTCTAGGGGGGAGACATATGTCCAACAGTGGACGTCCTACGGCGGATAGGATGATGATATAATTTACATCGTTGAGTTAACACAGCCCGGTAATTATATGAACTTTCTTTGTACTTAGCATTTATAATATAGATATATTTACCTCCACGCCTGCGTTACTCCGCTAGCATTGTGTAATCTGAAAAAAAAACTTACGTTATAAAATGTGAATGTGAGTATTTTTGTCTGTTAACTACCCTATAACTATGATAAATAATTGTCATGGAGATAGTTTGAGACACTCAGAAGAACTTTTTACAAGCTTTTATTTAGTTTCACCTCTCCCGTTGTCTGTCTGTCTGTAATCAAATCTTGCAAGTTAAATTCGACCAACCTAACCAACCAGCCGTGGTGGCCGAGTGGTTTGAGCTATGGCCTCTCAAGCAGAGGATCATGGGTTCAAACCCCGGCTCGCACCTCTGAGTCTTTCGAAATTCATGTGCGGAATCACATTTGAAATTTACCACGAGCTTTACGGTGAAGGAAAACATCGTGAGGAGACCTGCACAAACCTGCAAAGCAATTTAATGGTGTGTGTGAAGTTCCCAATTCGCACTGGGCCCGCGTGGGAGCTACTGCCCAAGCCCTCTCATTCTGAGGGGAGGCCTGTGCCCTGCAGTGGGACGTATATATAGGCTGGGATGATGATGTATGTTCCCGCAAGCATACGCCAGATAAACGAATTATTCACAGAGAAAGTCGCAAGCAACAGCTATTTGACATGGAGACAGTTTGAGACCCTGGCCTCGAAGGACTAGGTAACTATACAGGATAGTTTTTATCCCGGAAATATATATAGTTCCGGATGGCGCGCGATACAGTTCAAACAGCTACAGTATAGTATCCAATAAAGTCAATGTCTCTATTGAAATTACAGGTAATATACCCACGATGCTGCAATATTATAGAGACACATGAGCTTATGGGGGTAGCATAGACTTGTGACCTTCTTCAATGGAGCGGTTGGCATCGCTTTGCGTGATGGTAGTGTCAACATTGGGAAACGTTCACCTTTGCACCCCGTGAACCCCACCCACCACCCCCAGCTGACCAGTAAAGCTGGGGTAGCTAATGTTGAAGGAAAGTTTAACTAGTTTTTGTGCCAAAAGGCTTAAAAGCAAGATTTACACGTACCTAATGTGTAGGTATTGTTATTTTTTAATCTCTCTTTGTTCTCG
Source organism: Choristoneura fumiferana (assembly GCF_025370935.1). Lineage (NCBI taxonomy): Eukaryota > Metazoa > Arthropoda > Insecta > Lepidoptera > Tortricidae > Choristoneura > Choristoneura fumiferana. The sequence goes on from NC_133492.1 coordinate 15,103,735, forward strand.
TAACGTCACGAATAAATGTATTTTCTTCTTTAAAAAAGAATAAGTGTATCAAGAAATGTTCAGATGTTCTTTCCTTACTAATATTTTAGTGGCAAAAGTGAGTAGGTGGGATACGTCTGGTTGTTTTTTACGCTTTCACGCTTGAATTAATAAAACTTGGTATGAACTCTAAATAATTACTTTGCTCACCAATAACCTTACGATAGCTACGTCTATGCATCAAACAAAATATGTGTTATACAGCTCCTCCACCTCCACACACACATATCACATAAACCCAACTGTCACCAGCCACCACCACACAACACGAATGCGTTTCGAAGTCCACCAGAACAAACCCGTTCACCATGCTACCAGATGCAAGACTGAACTTCGATACCATCGTCACCTCATGGGCATCACTAAACCAGGCTGTTATTATTTATAAAAATCTTATACCTATTATACATTTAAACTTTATTAGATTACCATAACCCGCTGCAGGAATGACCTCAGCCTTACAGGACACTGGAACGTTTTAGGCTGTATAGAACCACTGTATAGAAAAAAACCTTTTGGAACTTATTCCAACGATATAGAGTTCAAAGGCAATATTAATATTGTGGATCATTACAGGTGATTGGCATACCGATGTATATGTTTTAGTAGTTAACGTTAGGTTTACAGTTCACAAGCATAGGGTTGCCACTTTGCTATCCGTCCGAATGGCTGCCGACATTTTTAACCCCTGACACAAAGGGGTGCTGTAAGTTTGACACCAATATCTATCTGTCTTGGCATCGTAGCTCTCAAACGGAGGGACCAATTTTGATGTGGATTTTGTGACGTGGAAAAGTGTTTGTTTGTTTCACCATCCATTGATTAAATTTATTTGACAAATAAATTTGATGCCGTCTGTTTGTTTTGTTCAAATAGACGGAGACGGCATCACATTTATCCATCAAATAAAATTAATCAATGGATGGTGAAATAGGGGCTGTCTCATAAAATCAGGTTTAGACATTTTTGAGATATTGAACTTTAGAATGACAAAATCGGGGATACTTCAACTTTTCTAAGTTGATTGGGGCTTTCAATGATGTTTTTTAATGAAATAGGTTGGTAAACGAGGAAGTAGATCTCCATATATTAACCGAACATGTATGCCGAATTTCAAGCCTATCCCACCACTGGAAGTGCATCAAAATTAACTAGCAAGATTAGATGTAAACAAACAAATACATGGGTGAAGTACTCTTAGTTAAATAAAGTTAAAAGCTTGTAAAAACATGTCTAGTCATGTCACAGTTTTCTTAGGACTTTTGGCAAAGGTAACCCCTGCACTAGCTGAGATTATGTATAATGATAATGAAGAAGTGAAATAGTGGCCACATTAGATATTCATACAAATAAGGGCCACAATGGAAAAGAAAGCAATTTTGCCCGCTGTAAAGATAAGTAGGTATATTGATAGTACTGTTTAGATTATTGTTGATGTGTTTTGGAGTTATCTAAACCACAGTACTCGAATGTATCGTTTAAATTAAAAAAATATATATCTACTCGTACATTTGTCATACACCAGAAAAAGCAACACGGAGATATCTTTGTTGAAATCATCAACATCAGAAGAAGTCCTGTCCTGAAGAAGTCCTGTGCGTAATATTTTGACTATGATTGGTGTTTTGGAGTCTTTTTTATTTTTTATTTCAACTCCAAATTTGTTACTTTTACGGATATCCATATCGAAACATATCGAAAATACAAACTGAGATATGGGAAAAACCAGAAAAGAGACCAGCTGCTTAAGTAGCGTAGTAGAAAAAAGCAACCTGAGATATGTGTGCATAGGAGAAATTTGTGTCTAGAATCCTGTCCAGCGGTGGTATAGGGGTTATAGCACGCAGCACGGATTGCTGAGATCCTGGGTTCGATTCCCAGCGCTGGTCTCTTTTTGTTCTTGTATCATCATCACCATCGCCGTTTTTCAACAAATCGTCATCATTTTGGACGACCGGATAGCCGAGTGGTTAGAAAACCTGACTACGAAGCTTGAGGTCCTGGATTCGATCTCCAGTTGGGGCAGATATTTGTAAGAAAAATACAAATATCTGTTCTCAAATCTTGAGAGTTAATATGGACCTACTTTAGTATGTATTTAATTTTGATGCCTAGTACTCATAACACAAGCTTTACTTTGGGACTAGGGCAATTAGTGCCAAGTGTCCCGTGATATTTATCAATATACTGAGCAGCAAAAAATGTGGCCCACAAATGTATGCAATAATAGGTAATTTTGTATGTGGAGTGGGCCAAATTTTGTGCAGCTGAGTACCAATATATTGTTATTATTAGGTATTATCATCACTAGCTGAAAGACCTCCACAGTTGAACAAAGGAATCCCCCTTAGAACGCCGCAATAAACGACAACTGGCCGCTCGTATCCACTGGTTGCCCGAAACTCTCGCAATGCCATCAGGTGGGTGGGAGGCTTTCCGACATTAGCGGTGGCGACTCGAACTCTTTTCTCCCCCAACGGTTATCTGTTTTTCAACTTTTTAATTTGCAGTCGCAGCTCAGCATCAATTTCAATTGCCAACTTTTAATTATTTCATCACATTAGAAACTCAAGCGCAAGTGTTTGTCGCGGGTGAGCAAAGTAATTGCTTATCATTCATTAAACTCAAGGGTCACTAAATAAAATCAACCTTAAATAAAAAAGAAAAGTATACGCGTAGCTAATCTAACTAAACACCTTTTGCAATGTACTGGTACCAGGCTCACATAAATAGCAAGGCGCTTGCGCAGACGCCGGTTGAGCAATACTCTGCAATTATGAGGCCTCAAGTTCCTCTGTTTTGAGCTCCCCTCCTTAGAATGGTAGTTTAAGATTTAACTCGCCATAACATTCAAAAGGAAAGGTACTTTAGAAAAGGCCGGGAACCGATATTTTCGTGGATTTAAAAAAAGTTAGACCATGTTGATGGTAGTTAACTACAAATCGGTTGAGACACTAAAATTACCCATATTACCTAAATAATATCATAACCTGATCATCTTTATGTCATTCAATTAGACCTCTAGCATATACCTACCTACAACTCATATTAGGTACCTCATCATCATTTCAGCCTTTATACGTCCCGCTGCTGGGCGCTGAGTCTAAAAATGGCCCTAATTTAAATTGAGCCCTTGCATTCCCACGTGGTCCCAGCGCGGATTGGAAGTTTCACACACACCCTTAAATTACTTCTTAAGATGTGCAGAACTTGTGGTAAAAAAATGAAATTTCGCAGATGAATTTGAAAAAAACACAGAGGTGTCAGCCCGTATTTGAACACAAGATCCTCTACTTGAACCCACTAGGCTACCACGGCTTATAACCAAATTATCTAGTCAAAAGAGCATATGTACGATATTACAAAACCTCGAAGCATATAATTGCCCTTAAGTTTGTACAGACCGGCTAGTTATATAATTTTATCACACTTAACCTAATAAAAGAGAACTCTTAGTAGTATATAGTAACCAAAGCATTAAGGTTCTACTTAAACTGGATTTTAATATGTAAACGATCGTCCGTCGGATTGCAGTTTTGCAAGCAATAGGCGTGAGATGCCGTGTGAACGAGGGTTTGATCTTTACGCTATTACTTTTTTTTTACTGTAGCTATTTCTTCTGTTATTATTATTATATTTCAAGTGTGAGTTACATTAATTTTACAACGTGATCAATAATATTCACATCTATTAATGCTTTACTAGTAATATAACCAAAAGGAAAACTTTGTATTGTCAAAATGGTCTTATTACCTATCGTAGAAAATAGAGTCTAATTCTCAATAACCCTTTACGGACACTATACTGTAGCCAAATAACAATGAAAGTGTCTATTGTGGATGTAAAGACGATAATTTAACTGCGATAATGTTTCTTGGCTATAGTCATTTATTTCGTTTTACCTTCGTTTCCAATAGTCCGCCTAACTTAGGCACATTCGGCGTTATATTGTTAAACCAAACGCAGACACCAATATATATCTTTCTGTGACTACAGAACTAATAAAAAGTAGTTTACTAGTGTCCCCTCTGAGATAAAAGAAACGATTTATTACTGCTTAATTCGTTTTGGTTATTGTCGTTAGCAATACGCGTTTGTCTGATTTGCATGAAGGAAGGATTTATGCGGCCCTGAGTAGTTCCGGTCCATTTCCGCTAGCTGCTGAGATGCCGAGGTCTAGAAGCCATATAGTGACGTTGCATTTACTGTAGGATTATGACTAACTAGCGTTTGCCCGCGACTGTCTGCGAATAATGCATCTATCGCAACTCCTTTCCTGAGACTCAAACTAACATCATAGCAAGCCAAGCGAGAAGGAATTATTAATGCAAAATAATAACTTGTAGTAAGTACATATTGAAATTAAAATCAAAGCAAAAACGTTGGAAACAAAACCTTATCGAAGCAAAATGTTCTCAATATTAAACCTTGCATTAGTTTAAATTGCGGAGACTATTTTGAGCACGATTCGCTCTTAACTGATCGCGTATACATTCTTCTTTTGTTAATTTTAAATATATTGACCATGACTTTTAAAAGTCTTCATTACTTATATATAACTTTATAGATAAACTCTGTGAACTTTGGCCTTCACAGTATGTTATTAATAGCAATATTCTTAATAGGTAGATACATATATTATTTGACAGACTGATTGGCCTATGCGGTAAGAATTATGTAAAGTAGCAAGACGTACAATTGTATTACAGTCAAAAAATTTGAAGCACTACGGCAACACTTAAATAAATAAATATCTTAAGACAATTGACACCAATTGACCTAGTCCCAAGCCAAGCAAAGCTTTGAATCTACTATGTGTACTACGCAACGGGTAAGCATAGGTAGGTACAGTCGCCATCAGATATTTCGGAGCTGTCAAGGTAGTCAAAAATATTGGAACATGCGCTCTATTATTATAAGGTATAAGAGTTCATGTATCGATGTTTTTGATCTCCTTGGCCGCTCCGAAATATCTGATGGCGACTGTAGATAAAATAAATAAATAATTAATATACATCATGGGACACTTGACACCAATTGACCTAGTCCCAAACTAAGCAAAGCTTGTAAGTACTATGGATACTAGGCAACGGATAAACATACTTATATAGATAAATACATACTTAAATACATATTAAACATCCATGACCCGAGATTCATACAGGCAGTACATCGAAGTTGAACCCGGGACCTCAAGTTTCGTAGTCAGGTTCTCTAACCACATAGGGGATCTCAACGAATGAGGGCAAAGAGACAGGTGAAACATCGCTAGATGGCGTTAGTATCGTGCGGTTTTTTTGACGTTACGGTCTTGCTTTCAATTGGCTCATTTAGTTATTAGCCAATTGCAAGCATGACCGTAACATCAAAAAAAAACTCACGATGCTAACGCCATCTAACGATATTTCGCCTTAGCCCTTATTGTGTTAGTTTATTTATTTTTGCTCTACAACCAGTAAAAAGTTTAGATAACAAATATGAAACTTCAAAACTACTCACTTCGAAAGATAATTCATAATTAAGATGTGTAATTTAATTGAACGATATAATTAAATAATTTGTCTTGGTCCGTCGAATATCGCGCCACAGCTAAACCCAGTATGTGATCTATAAACAAGTATTGTAGTCGAATATACCTACAATTGCTCAAACGCGTTCGTCCGCACTTGCCAGTAAATAATTTAAATGGCAACTGCGTGCGAGTGTAAATTCAGTAAATTCAAACAAAATGTGTTTGATTAAAAATTAAAAGTTTTATTTTTTAAGCAAAGGCTCTTATACAAGTCTTGTTTTATACTACCAGCGCAGTGGTCTCAAAAGTACCACTATAGCCAAGAAGAAACTTGTCTAAAAGTTTTTTTTTTTTTCAAATCAAATGTCATATTACAATTCATTAGACCACTAATACATGCAAAACAAAGTGAATAAAAAAATATACAAATAATGCATATTATTATTGTTATGAGCCTATCTTGGTCGTACAACATGTTGCCTAAAATAAGTGTTTCTGACCCTATTCTGACCACACTAAATTTAAAAATTAATAACTATTTAGTTAGCAAGGCAACATAATAAGTTGATAACATACGCGCACATGCACATGCACTCACATACTCACAAATTTTCGTATTTCTGATATGAGTAGGATGTATCATCTACTTCTAGATCATATACTGATTAGACTGTGACTACACTAAATGTACTAATCTGCGTTAACAATCATTTAGAATCGGTACGCGGCGGGTTGCATGAAATTATATAATACAACATAGTTATGCATATTCATAACTAATGCGTAGGATCGTCCCAGATTTTTTATCTAAATAAAGTTTTCCTTAATTTTTGAAATAAATTACATGAAATTACGATTTAATTTTAATACAATGTTGTTCAATACAATGTACGGGTTTTCTTGGCCTGGACTGGATTTAAGACTATAATTATGACTATAGTTTGCCCGAATTTTTAGCTATCATAGTGATTTGCTTCATATAAGAGGTTTTTTTTTTCAGAATTGTTGTTCTACTAACTTGAACCAACTTATTGTATTTCATAAGACGACATTTCACAAAATCTTGAAAACCACACGGTTTTATATTTCTTATAGGCAAAGTCTTAGGTCACGTCCAATGCAAGACCGTATTGTGTCTACTGCGCTGACGTTCGTGATCGAATTCACCATAAAATATTATGATTGGTTATTTGGAGTATTTTTTATTTCAACTCCAAATTTGTTACTTTTATTTGTTTTTTTGTCTCAGTTTGTATTTTCGATACGTATTCACCATCTCTTTCTACCCTCGTCTAATAACCGTTTGACAGAAAGAAGTGATGAAAACGATTGGGAATGTTTTAGAAAACTTAGGCTTCATATTTAGACGCAAAGCCTAAAACAATCACGAACCGGTTAAAAATTCTGTCACGTGATGAAGTCTCGTTTTACTTTATACTTGTAATACTACTTTGAAACAAAATCCATGAATTTTAATTAAAAGATAAGAGTGTATTTGGCTTTTAGATTCAAACAGCCATCGCATAATTTTAAAATAATGCAACTTCTTATTTACTATTACTATCACATAGGTATCAAAGTGATTCGCTTCCACAGTTTTGTTAATTATCAGACAATGATATAATTATACTATTAGAAGTGTTTAAAAAACTACGAATGAAACAACCTCAACTGGTTGTAAGTATAACATAAGGCACATATATGTAGAATAGATTCTAAATTTACATCTGATAATATTGATAATGTAGATTACATAGTCTTATCAAACCAATATCCGTCAAAATTATCTCATGGAATACATAGGTATTACTTTACAAGAAATATATTGCAGTTAAAATACGTAAATAAATAAGATGTATCGAAATTTAAGGATGAATGAAAAAAAAAGGAGGAAAGAAGGGTATTTTTTTGTAATTTCATTCCATTTCACTACTTGCCCACTCCTGAGACTTAATCGACCCTTCTGTTGTCACGATATTCTTATTTGTTTTATTATTCATATGTTAAGAAAGAAACTGCAATTCCTGCCCTGTTATGCATGTCCATATCTTACATCGCCCATTCCATACAAATGCTTAAACCATCGCGTCGCGAAATTGATTGTGAAAAGATTCCACCCTACGCAATTCACTTTCCTCAACTGAACCTAATTTTCGTGACCTCTGAGATGTTCAAAAGCCTATTGTGCTTTTATCTGCGACATAGTAAACCACAGTTTACCCAACCGGCGATTTATCAAACCAAATGACCTCATCTAATTAACGCATCAGATTCAACTATTTCGTATAAAAAATGTTACACAATTCTGTAGCGTTAACGCAGTTTCTTGTAGCTGTGGCGTGTTGGCGGTGAAATCAACTATGCATATTTATAGCTATAGCTTTCCTTTATTTAAGACGAATTCAATATGTGATTTACTCACGAATTAGCACTTGTAAGATAAATTGCTTGCAGTGAAAGGGTTGTATTTTTATGCGAAAATGCGCGGTGCAATTAGTTCGATCAGTGAACCTAAAGCTGTATCTAACGCACGATCGCAATCGCCATTTATGTATATCTGTCAAACGTTATAAGATGGTGGTAGAAAGAGACGGCAAATGTGATTGTTATTGCAAGCGTGTTAGATCTTGGAGTGTTAGAACTTTGGTGTCTTACTGTATGTACTAACGGCGTAAAAAAGAGTAACGAGACTGACAGTTCTTAGCTTTGGTTGGAAGTGGCTTGCTTAACCTGCGGCTTTATCTGTTATCTGGTTATCTGGCCATCTCGTTGATGGACATCCTACGCTGCGCTTGCAGATCCGCGGTCTTCGTCGTGAACTTTTCGGTCCCAATGGCCAACTACTCTCCGTGCTATATGGCCTATCCATTGCCACTGCAACGAGCTAATTCGCTTGGATATGTCGGCGACCGCACTCACTCATTTTTCTACGTATCTCTGATTCGATCGCTTACAGCAACGTTTCTTAACATCAGGTCGCGACCAATATTTGGGTCGCGGGTGGTACTGGGATGGGTCATGGGAATGCTCTGACAGCAATTCGTAAAACTAAATATCTTTTGTCGTGTTCTATCATAACGTCAATTTTAGGGATATTTTCAGTCACGCGTTTCAAATATTTTTATACCTACTTTGGGTTTCCAGGCAAAAGGCTCCAGGCCCTCTCTACAGCTCGCTGAGCAACTCTGACCCTATTCATAAGGCATATATTGTAGCACCGCGTTTCGGATCCATAGGTATGTCAGTGGCAACACATACTGGTTGAAGACTTTCGTCTTAAGGCACTGAGGAATTTTGGAGGCAACTTGGATGGGCAGTTTCCCAAACATTTCGACGAAGTTGAAACACATGTTGTCTGCGCCTAAAAAATACGCCACCTAGCTAATTAAGTACTTACATAAATAAAATAAACGTTAAAAGTTTGCATGAACCTTAGCAGCGAAGAGTATTCTATTTAATTTAATAAATTCCGCATTATCTGTATTTAACTAAGAACATGCTATTCAATGAGCTAAATAAGAGCTCAAAGAAATACGAAACACAAAACCTACTTGTCACTAATTACGCAAGAGTGTAATTAATAGCCTTACATTATTGCTAACTATACATTAATGCGTGTCAAAACAATTTATGGTAAAAACGTCTTTGTACATATTGCCATGAAATATAACTTCCCAGAACAAAGATCGACAAATAGTTGTGAGAAAAAAAAACGAACAATACCTATCGCTGATCCACTCACTTTACTTTTTGATTCATAGGTGTATAACAATAGTGTCGGTGACAACTATATTAATACGTCCCACGGCTGTGCACAGGCCTATGTGGTATCTAAACTATAATCTAACCAGGAAATCTAATGATACCTCATAAATAGTTATGTCGAAAACTTTCCAGCCGTTTAGGCTACAGAGAGGACCAAAGAAACAGACACACATACATACGTACGCTCGAAAAACATGACCATTTTTCGGGCAGTCGTGTAAAAAAGTAGATAAACTGTAAATAGTTAGGCATTTGCACACGAGTGTGTTGTACTATAAAGTATCGCCTTCAACGTAAGCAACAAGATTACTGCAATTTGTGTAATGATCCTTGTAAGCCTGTGTTCACATGTGATATTTGGACACAACCACGACACAACTATCTATTACGTAAGCTTACTTGTGAATACAATTGGATAATTGACACCATATAGTACAGCCGAGTTGATACCCTTTTTTGAGGTCAGTTAAAAACTATAATCCCATGACGCTGTTTTAATAAAACAAACGATTTAATTTGGCTTTCAAACATATGTCTGAATATTGAATAGGTAGATTGAGTTTGCAAATAAGTGAGAAAGAAATTAGTGAGGTAATGCCTCATAAAAAATACCTAATTCAAAACAAAACAATCACGCGCCTGGTGAAGGTCTATTGTGGCCTAGACAAGGGTACACTAGAATTTATATGGTGGTGTTATCATTTACCCAATCAGCACATTGTAACAACAACAACCTTCTCAAAACAAACTAAATATAATATAAGGTCTGTCCTGTCTGAATATAGCGTTAGCCTTCAACTTACCTTTCACAAATTCTGAGGTCGGTCACAGACCTAACGATTCTGTTATGTTCTATCAAAAATAGAACAGAAAACAATTGCAATCGGAAGACCAAATGCAATTCAAAATCCACTCGTCACATACCTACCAACCCGTAGGCCGTATTGGCCGTAGGCCGTATTGGCTAACGTTTCTGACACTCGCGATCGCAATCAAATGACAGTTTCGCATACAAAAGCTGTCATTTGGCAATACGGCTTCAGGTCAGCAAGAGTGCTCGGTCAGCATAGCCGTACATTGGGTCAATTCTAGGGTAAGCAGCGCCTTGAGCTATCACTGCGGCTACTTCCTTGAAACTTAAAGAACACTGTCCTATCTAAGGCATTTTCCAAAACTATTTTCTTCCAATAACCTAACTCGAAAAACCTCCGAAATTTTCAATTCAAAGTTAAATTTCTCTAAAACGGCTGAACCGCTTTTAATGAAACATAGCTAAGAATCACCGCAAGAAAATTTGCTTTTACGAAAAGAAATAGCACCAAAATTGGCTCATCCATTTACGAGCTACGATACCGACAGATAGACAAACATTGGCGTCTAACTTATAACATCCCTCTTTTTGCGTCGGGGGTTAGAAAAATCTACATTATATACATCTTGGCTGTCTAGTCATTATTATTGACGCGTACTTTAGAGTCTTATTTGTCCTCGAAAAAGAAATAATGCCCTCTTAACGATTCGCGGCAATAACTCGCAATGCACTTGTCTGTGGCTGCATATACGGAAAATACTACGCGCAAAAGGTTTTCCCGCAAAGTTGTCACATGGCCACGTCCAAATTGAGCAGTTGTTAAATTGCGCAATCAATACTCTGGTGACATATTAAGTGCTAAGCTGGCTATGTATATATTTACTTTGTAAACTTACTCGTATACCTGATGTTTTTCTCGCGTCGAATAATTAAAACTTTACTCTCTATCCCGTGCAGGTTTAGTTCTTCTTTGTACCAACTCCTCAAGCAATAGGCATAATAGCGCTTAATGCAGGTGGTAGGACCTTGTGCAAGGTCCGCCCGGATTGCTACCACCATCTTGCTCGCTAATCCTGCCGTGAATGTTGTGTTTCGGCGTGGAGAGTAAGACAGCCGGTGAAATTACTGGCACTTGAGGTATCCCATCTTAGGGCTTTAGGTTGGCAACGCATCTGCAATACCCCTGGTGACCCACTTGCTCTTTTGCCATCCAGTCGAATAAAAAAAATGATTGATATAAGTGGAAACATCTACAACCAACGACTTTGTTGCAAAATATACTCAGCGGCAAAAAATTTGGCCCACTCTACATACAAAATTACCTATTACTGATACGTTTGAGGGCCAGATTTTTTGGCGCTCAGTATAGTTTAAGAATTTTAAATTTATAATACTTTTTTATCTCTACTACTGTGAGGACATGACTGCGCCTTTACAAACTGTATCAATCAGAGAATACTGTGTTCAAATAAGTCGGAGAAAATGCCATTACTCGCGCGTTAGGGTAATTTCGAGTTTTCTCTTTCACTCCGATGGTGCACCTGTTTATGTTCATGTCTTTAAATTAGACTCGAACTCTCAAAGGAAAACCATGCTTGATCTTATTTCGTTTAGTATTTTACCATAATTAATTAATATTATGGTGAAATTCACCCGCTGCCTTACGATAGCTATACGTTCATGCAGGTCCTCCATCCATATATACACTATAAGACACACAAACATCACTTAATCCCAATTATCGCCATCATCAATCTGTAGGACATAGGTATAATTAGGTGCGATTCTATAGATTCAGTCGGTCTTTAATTTCGTTATTTAAGTATAATAAATATCCCTGAACGTGAAGAATACAATCAACGTTTAAAATAACTCAATAGAAGCGAAAAACAAAACGGACGTCTTTTTATAGACCATTATTTAAAAGATCAACATTTAGAAACATACGGGTCACCAATGGCATTCATAACCATGTCAATGGAATATTTGCCTTCCGTAATTGTTATACAGTTTATAATTGGAGAGCGGCTGCTGTGTGGTATGACACTTTGATTGTTGGCGATCATTTATAAGCAAAAAGTAGCCATTCCCAGACTTGTGGCATTGTGTAAGTTGTATCAAGGCAGAGACGCTAATTCTGATATCAATCCTGCAGTAAAACTTGTTTATGATTAATTTCTATGATATCCATACACTACTACTAACCATAAGGGCGATGTATACATAGATGAAGCGCAGTTCAGTAGGGCTACTACAAAATTCGAAGTTCGTATGTTACCGTCCCGCTGACGTTAATAATTATTTTCATACGAGAGTGAGCGGGACGGTACGATACGAACTTCGATTTTCGAATTTAGTAGTAGCCCTACAGCAGGGCTACTCTCGGCAGGGAACTCGAAGTTCGTGTCGTATCGTCCCTCTCGCTCTTGTATTAAATAGTATGTGTCAGAGGAACCGCACGACACGAACTTCGAGTTTCGTAGTAGCCCTGCAGGAGCGGGGCCCGTGACGTCACGTTAGGCCGAAAAGTGTCACATAGCGTGGCGTCGCTATATCGTCCATCAGTTTTTGTTTAAAATTGTCAAAAACAATACTTTTCGGATATTTTTAAATGTAACTGACGATGTAAGTAATTTTTTTTTAGGAATCACGACTATTGCACTATCCGCTTTAAACTTCTTTTTTTCATTTGTTAGGGTTCCCTGACAAAGATCGCCCCTTAGCAATAAGGCCACACATTGTTTAACCTATAAATTTTCACCATAAACTTGGTTTCTACATTACATAGTAGTTGTAAGTAGTTGATCAGACCACATTATGCCGTGAAGTTCTGCTACGACTTTAACCACGGCGAGTTCATAATTATGGCAAGAGCTGCATTCTCTCACAAATTGCGTCTGACCTTCAAATTATCGCTGTTAAAATGACAAGCCTCTTAATACAATCATTTATTTTCTATTGTCATCGTTTCTCTTTGCTTTATAAACGTTGGAACGATAGCATAACCACCTACAACTTTGTTTAATAGGCTATATAAGTTAGTGTCCTAACATTTTCTAATTTCCGTAAGTTAAATTATCACAAAATGTTGGACATGTATTTTTTATTTTGTTTATTTTGAGTATTATATCAGGTAGTCGTATATATTTAATTAAGATACTCGTACAAAAAATGTAAGTAATATATAAATACATACAAACTTGATTATTAACATTACATAATATCTTAAACAAAGTTAAACATTATTACTAAAAGTAAAATAAAAGAAACTAATAACTAAACCATAACTAGAAAAAAAAAGTAAAAGGATCCCCATGCTGCATGGACCCAAAGATGCTGGCAGCATTTCCTCGCTGTATAGCAATTCTGATACGTTGTGCGAGGAAGCTGCCAGCTCTTCTGTCCCCTTTGGTGTCCGATAGTCGTTTTCTTTATAAATGATTCTTTATAATGGATTTTTGCGCTGGGCCCCCACGGACATAAGGGTTCAACCCCGAATGGAACAAAGTTGCATTTTGTTAATTAAACAAAAAAGTAGCCGGTTACAGTTCTGTGTAACGTTACACCTACGTACACTTTTTGCTAAGAGAGGTCTCAGGCCCCAACTCCCAACCTTATCTTTGTATTTTTTTGTTTGACTGATAAAAGTAAAATCGTGTGTGTGTTTGTATATTTGTCCGTCGTCCCGTGGTTTTGTTTCAATGTGATTTTTGGCATAGAGATAGTTTATGGGCCAGAGAGAGACATAGGCTACTTTCTATCCCGGAAAAATGCACAGTTCCCGAGGGACCAGCGCGCTATAACCGAATACCACGCGGGCGAAGCCGCGGAAAGAAGCTAGTGTTCTATATTTTCTGATAATCTAGCTGATGGACTCAAGAGAATAATATGTTTATTAACCAGGACTATCCAGTTTTATTTTTGTTATAAGAAGAATTAGAGAACTTGTATCCGCAGTAGAACTAAGGTTACCGACATAGCCCGAAGAATTGCGAAACTGATGTGGCAGTGGACGTCTTTCGGCTGACATGATGATGATAATGATGAAAAACATTTAATTGAGTTCATTATTGCACGATTTTATTTTAGCACATTATCTTATTTGCTTTATTAAATACTAGCTTTTGCCCGCGGCTCCGCCTGCGTGGTATTCGGTTATCGCGCTCTGTTCCCTCGGGATTTAGGGAACTGTGCATTTTTCCGGGATAGAAAGTAGCCTATGTCACTCTCGGGCCCATAAACTATTTCTTTGCCAAAAATCACTTCGATCCGTTGCTCCGTTACGGCGTGAAAGACGGACAAACATACAAACACACTTTCGCATTTATAATTTTGGTATGGATTTTGTATATTATTAATTGCAGCGATAAGAATTCTAAAATTATTGATAAAATAAATAAATAAATATCATGGAACAGCTGACATCAATTGACCTAGTCCCAAACTAAGCAAAGCTTGTACTATGGATACTAGGCAATGGATAAACATACTTATATAGATACATAAATACATAAATAATTTTTTAAAAAATATAAAAGTTATATTTTCAAACTTTTTCAACCTCCATGTTCTCATTATAACGTGACAGATGATCGGACCGCTACCAAAGTGACCTACTTTTCAGTTTAAAATTAAGGTCACCTTTACTGATAATAATAAAAAAGATGTTTAACCTGAAAATTAACCTCAATCACGGTTCAAAGGTCCCCATTATACTGGCTGCATTGCGTCTCTGTACCGCGATGAAACTTGAACTAACCATAGCCAAGACCCCAACCCGGGATCACAACTTTTGTCCCTGAGTCGGCGACCTAACTCCCCAAATATATCCTCGCTACGTTTTCACTAAAAAAAGTTAGCTAAACACTCGTCCTACATTCATTCATCGTTATAACAGCCGTAGGAAAGTTAGGTGTTGGCCATAGGCCTCCCCCATAGCCTCCGGTTGGAAGCGGCCTGCATCAACCGCGAACCCGCGGCTTTAACCAGGTCATTCCTCCATTTCGTTGGTGTACGCCCTACTCTGCGTTTGTCGTTCCGCGGTATCCATCCTAGATTAACAGTTTTTTAAGGGGATCCCATGCCCCAATGACCTTCGATTTGAATTCCTTAGTTTTCTAATGATTTTTGTAGCTTACTATATTAACAACGGCTTTAAGCAATATAGTATCCCAATCTACTTCAAAGTTTATTGTTTTCGAGATATTTGGCATCAAAGTTGAACAATTTTAGGCCAAAAAACTGGTTTTCTGGCCATAACTTTTGTGTTAATTAGTTTCAAATGAAAACCCTTGACCAGTTTTTAGAGACGCCAAAGACAAACCCAAATATGTAGATTTCGTATATGTTATACGAAAAAATGAGATACGAAAAAAGTGTTTTTTTTTTTCAGATAATGTTTAAAAAAAATCATACAAAATGAAGTAAACGTGTTTTTCAAAATCCGGTAGACCAAAATGGAGATAAAAGATTGGAGAACCGATAACCGTTTGACTTATAATTCTATCTGTACTGCAAAAGTAGGAGATACGATTCAAAACTTGTGAAAAATCGATGAAAACCTCGAGTAGCCCCTTAATGGCTCACCCTTGATGCCTTGCTCAGGCTATGATGCCTACAACTGCACCGAAATATCAGAAGCTCATCAAAGGTAATCGCGATCTAGATCCCATGACAAACACATCTACACTGTTTGTATTGACATTGAAAAAACATGCGTAAGCGCATGTAGGCGGCGAGTACAGTGTACTACTCGACCGGTTGGCTCCTGACCCACTGAACCCGAAACCGACATGATTCACGCGAGAAAAGGATCAACAAATAACAGTTAATTATACACTTAATAGGTATGCAAGGAGTCCACCATTGTATTCTACCTACCCGAGAAGAAGGTATCGTCAAAAATGGCACAATAATTTGCATACAGTCATGTCACACTTAGTGTCAAATCTATAGGTCACAAACTTAAATAAATGACCTATTGTATGTAGTAGTAACGTGTCCGTGTAGATAAGTCGACGTTACATATTCGAAAAATGGCTTAAGTCCTACTTAGGTAAGTCCCATATCAATTCTGTGCACTACGCCTTTTCCTGAGGCATTTTCTTATTATTTTTATCTATAACGCTATAATGCCTATACCGACATGTTAATGTCCCAAAGCAGTAAATTCGTTTTTCTAGGGTGCATTCACCATTTGCTATTCTTTGCAATCACTTGAGCCACGAAATTGAAGCAAAGTAAACTTGTTAATTGGTCGATTCATCAAAAGAAATAGTTAATACATTGTTGAACAAAACATCGTCACTGAAAATACAACGCCTTCCTGATGCTTTACAAAAAGTTGACTGAAGAAAAACTCTGTCTTGCTAGTCAATAGGTATTTATTACGAGTTTACTCAAGAAAAACTCTGCCTTCTTGCTTATGGGTACTATTACAAGTTTAAACTTTTCCAATAATAGCGAGAATTTTCCTTTAAACGTTTAGAATTGATGCAAAAAAAGCATATAAAAAACGATGGACCGCGAAATAGTTTATTATAAATATTAACAAAAAACACGTTCGTCTTGCAACGTCTTTGCCTTCACGCCGCACGAACCTTACCGTGTTTTTGCGAAACACCCCGACTGATTGCCCATCGCTGATTTCGTGTAGAATCGGTGAACTTGCAAAAAATGCCAAGTGCGACTACTTGATTAATTGTTAGGTAAAACGGAAATTGGTGTAACAAAACAAAATGGTGGGCGGTGCGCCCATGGAGCAATTAGTGGTCAGATTTTCCGTGGTACATTAGATCATATTCTGTTTTCTCTTTGAAAACACACATTCGCGTTTATAATATTAATAAAAAATGTTAATCCAAGGAAATCACAATACATAAGTAAGTATAAGTAAAGCCGATTTTGTGATTAAGGCTAACAAACATACAGACAAAATAAACACACAATACCTCTATTGCTCTAATAAACACTACTAGTAATAGTTGTCTTCAAATATTTTCAATGTACAGACACCGTGGTTATAGATTTATTATATGCATAGATTTTATTCTTATTGGGAACTCTAGAATAAAAGTCCAGAATGTTAGTCTACCTAGTATGCTTTTTTTGGTCGGTCAGTTCTAATATTTAGTTATTAAACAACAAAAACATTGGTAAGTTCTTCCCTCAGACCATAGAAATAGAAATATTTATTTTTATGGTCGGAGGTTTTTCCTATGGCAATCACTGATCTATGTAATAAGCACTTAAAAGAACAAGCTTACAATGATTGATGATTTATCTTTGATTAACATTCTCGATCAGTTGCACGATTTAATCAGTAAGTCAAACGGATCAGTGAGCCACCCATGAGCGGTTTATGGGAAGCAGCAGTGAAAACTTTAAAAAACACCACAGAAGAAAAACTCAAGTACAGACTTGCATCTCGATCTCAATCTTCCTGTAACAGTCCTGCAGTGCGTTCATCGTTTACTTCAAGGAGTGAGTATCTCTCGGACTCTTAATGTCACTCAAGTAAATGTAAAAGTCTCCACAACTAACCTCTGACAGTCACTAATAAAATGAAACTAAGTTTTTCTAGAATTCATAGAAATCAAAATGTATTGTAGAGCACTATTGTTTTCGTCAGCCAGATTATACAACCACTACTTGCGGAAGAATTTATGGACAACCGAAGGATCCCAGTTTTTCCACCGACACGAGCCAGATGGTTTCGGGCGACCTAATTGGACGATGATTCTCTTCGATTCACGCGGCTGCCTTTACTAAACTCAATTTTTTGCCTCTGGATGTAAATCATAAAAACATTGTTACATAAAACCGTTTTTTTTTTGCCACCCAATAGATTATACCTATTTCATTTCTATGGTCTCGATCTGTTTGACGCAAGCCGCAACTCTTGCTTTTTGTCACTGCGACATTTTTCCCAGGAAATTAACCAACATCTTCAGTGCCCTTTGGAAACTAGTTTGGACTTCGCCATCCGTAATTCACATCCGTCAATTTACCAGTTCCACACGCCCAGAATATTAAAAACCCCAACAGTGATATAATCGCCCGCCATCTAAGGACATAGTTATTTTGGTTGCGTCCAAGAACATTGCGGTTATACACATTTGACCTTATACCACTTTAGGTCCGAGTTGTCGAGAAAGAGGCCTTTCAAGCGCGCTTGAACGATCATGAGTCATATACTCGGTGCTCATTACATGATAGACTACGGTATTGACACGGTTCGGACCGATAATCACAAGATGGAACACAACTTGTAATGGCATTGGTTTTGATGGACAATGATAAGGCGAGCTCTGTTATAAGTGCATTGGTGCAGTACCGAGTGCCGTGAATGCAAATTATGATGGTACTTCTAGGTTGCATATAAATAAGCGTTAGATATACCTTTGACACATCAAATAAAAAAAACTGTAATTGTAGTGATAGTAATCGAAAACTTTGGTTTAAATTGTAGTGGCATAAACAGATAAAATTCATTTTCTGTGTGCGTAACGGACAGGTAGATATTATGATTTTATCAGCTTCAGCCATATCATAAAGAAATCAAATTAATTCGTTAGCAATGTGCACTTAAAGTGCTCTATACATATTTATGTAAAGTAACCTCCACACTCCATCATAATACAATGATATTTTAGTTCAATTCAACTCTTAGTTATCCTTAATCATGATCACTTACATGCTGCTTGTGATTCGCTATCGTAGAGTCAGTAATGATACTTACTGACAAAAGATGATACCTAATATTTTATATATTATTTAAGAAGGTTGTACTGTTACAGAGTTGACTTTATCATAGTATTTACGCAATAAACTTTAGTATGTTGCATGCAAATACATAAAAAGAGCGAAACAATGATTCAATGTACCAGGGTGACATGACACGAGTGAATGTTATCCAAAACTCTGCAAGTCTGTGCGATAACTCGATAAGCAGTATTATTTAACAATGTTAGCTAAGGTCAGTTATCGTATTTAGTTGTCATGTCTACATTAACGACAATATTATTTAAATGAAATGGCTAACCGGTTGCCTGTTTGTTTGTCTCTGTAACTGGTCAAACTAATTGGTTCTAGTCGTGTTCTTCCGTATACCGTATGTGTATGAGCACTTAAGTTTCTATAAGTTTATATAACCAGAATTTCTGTGATGTCTATTTATATTGCCTTATTACGAGTATGGCGGACTCTCATAAAAGCTATATTCTCGGGACTTCTTACGTTTAGTTCAATAAATACAGTAAATAAACTATCAGACTTTCCGATGGCAAGTAATTAGAATCATTATTTTACTTTTTTTTACAAGATAGGGTCCAAACGAGCAGCACCTGATGGAAAGCAATCACCGGTGTCACCCATAACATAAGTTGAATTATGGGTGCGTTGCCGACCCTTTGAGCAATGAGTAAGCTCGTATTTTGACTCTTTATCCCTAAGTTACCGTTCCGGAAATAATAGCTCTGCAAGCTAATTCCAAAGTTTCACCGTAAGTACGTGGCAATAGGTTCGCAAGAAACGAACTGTAGTAGACTGCAAGCTATTACCTAAATTACATTTTCGATATTAAGTGAGTTGTATTCACTATACATAAATGCCACAACTAAACATTAGTTATCGATATCAATCATAATATCTGCTTGCCCAACTAGTGTCCTGATTGACCTTGTTGCCAGCTAATCAGAGTTCAGCAACTTTTCCAAACATTTTTTTTATTTATTTCAGGTAGGTATTTTTTATTTTTTGGATAATAAATATATTGGAAGTTTTATTAAATATAATGACCCGGATAACTCACATCTTAAATCGAGTTTAGCTCGACATGTTTCGTTCGGGCTAATCCGTAGCCCGAAACATGTCGAGCGTGATGTGCGCGTGTTGCAGCAGCCGCTGAGTCGCGTTGCTCCGAAGACGAAGGGCTACGGATTAGCCAGAAACATGTCGAGCTAAACTAGATTTAAGACGTGAGTTATCCGGGTCATTATATTTAATATGAGTGAGTCTCACGGTAGTTTCATGTTCAATATTGGAAGTTTTGTTAATCTAATAGAGGCAGAAACCTAACATATAATATTTTATTTATGTTAATGACGAAATGTTTTATTTCATATTACCTACTTATTGTCAGTACGGTATAATTTCTTAATAAATAAAAAACAAAAATATTGACATACTTGGATTGCCATGAACTACCAAATATTTTTAGCGCAAAAACTGGAAGAGTAGGTTCAAAATTGAATTAAATAAGGCATTAAAGTATTATGCGAGACATAGTCTATCCAACAATATATTAATAAAAGAACATCAAAGACACTACACGAATTCCAAAACTCGGAGTCATCAAACACAGTATTAAGTAACATCACTAACGGTAACCAGTGTTGTGTAATTAACGTCTGTCGAATCGATTCGATGCCGATGCGGGGTGTGTTGCGGTTTGTGTGTCATCATATTGTCGATAGTTAACCGTCATTCACGGTCATGCATGAAACGATGACCTTTCTATTGTTATGTAGTTTTGTTCAGGTTTAAATTTAGAAAGATAGCGGGCCTCATTGCAGTCCGTTTTTTGAGTTAAGTCAAGTATTTTACACTACAAGCATGATAATGGTTTTAAACGTCTTGGAATACAGAAATAAAACAAATTTAGAAGCCCGCGTTAACTATTCGATCTTGATTGATTGATTGAAATTCCGGGGAATTCCCTAATTTTATATCGTGGCCTTCATTGAGGTTGTGTTCTGTTCAAAATTTCAAGACTTTAAACCCATCGGTAGAAATTTCAAGATTTTATACCTATCCCGTGGGAATATCGGGATAAAAAGTAGCCTATGTACATACGAAATTTCATCTAAATGCGTCCAGCCGTTGTAGCGTGAAGGAGTAACAAACACACACACACACACACACACACACACACACACACACACACACACACACACACACACACACACACACAAACACACTTTCGCATTTAAGATATAAGTAATTGTATTTTACTAACGTTATAGGAATTCTGTTTGAGTCATTTTTTTATAAAAACCAGGGACAATATTGGGCTAGAGATAAATATGACCTAGAGAACCACACCCCAGCAGTATATAGAGCATTTTCATTACGCTATAATATTTTTTGAATTACTTCATGTTAGTTTATGATTATGACTATGTGAAAGCCCTAGACATAATATACTTAGCATTTCGACAACTTCAGACACTTACGTAACTCCAGACAAAGTACATTTAAAAATATTGCCCTCTCCTTAGAAAGCGTCACTTCACGTGTTATTTTTCAAATCTAAAAGTAAACTAGTTTCAAATTTCCTTTACATGGAGAGTGTAGCAAATTGTGTCGTGTTTGAGACATAAATACGCAAGTTGTGTTGCTACAAATGTACAAAGCGCTGTCAATTCGTCTATTGGTAGGTACAGTCACCTGCATAATGTCTGCCTCAGCGGACATGTCCCACCGCCATGCGTAATTAATTATAAATACGTGGGAAAAATATATTTATTTAACAAATACAAAAATGTACATAGGCTATGGTCCTTCTTAATTTCCTTAGGTAGGTACTTCAACAGTGTTGTTTGTATGTATAATAATATCAGTAGAATATAACAATCTACACATACTTGTATTTAATACAACAACAATCTATCAATACTTACTATTACGCCCGTGGTTTTGCCTCGATAATATCCGAATTATCCGTCTTTATTTCTTGTCTCCATCATACAGAGAACTTCTTTGTAAAATTTAATATTTCTAGGTGCAGGGGTAATCAGTTTTGATGTCAGCCAGGATTTATATTCTTATTAGAAGATTAAGAAGATTATGTTAATAAAAAGATTATAATATTAACATCTACACCGTGAAAAATGTAAACATGGAAACATAACCATTACACAAACAACACAAGTCATCGTAAAGCCAATTACTCAATTCAAAATCAATTAGCACGTATACGTCAACTATTAATTTATTCTTCCGCCGTATTACTGCGCAGGCGCAGACACGTGTAGTCTGCGCTTATAAGGGCCTCGCCCGAGAAATCGTTGCGGCATGGCGAATAGGAAAGTGTGTCAGGAGTTGCTCCTTACTAAGTTTTACTTCTAGCTCTCTGCCTATCACAAAAGCTTAAAAAAAGATCAATTATTGGGATTTGCACCTGGAAAGTTCTCTAAATAAGTAAATATTGAAGATAGGAAAATTTACTGAAAGTAAACAGTCCCTTATTTTTAAAAGGAAACAAAACTGCGTGTTATAAGACATAAGTTTAACGATAATGTCTGTTCTGTCGAAGCTCATAAAAGGATAGACTGATTTCGATGCAGATTTTTTTACATGAAAACGAGTTTCCTTGTGGTAGGTAGGTACTTAGTTCTAAGCTTCGTCTCATTAAATCGGTTCAGCCGTTTTTGAGATTGTGAACTTTGAAATGACAATGTCAATGTTTTCTAAGTTGGTTAGGTTATTGTAAATACTAGCTTTTGCCCGCGTCTTCGCCCGCGTCGAGTTCGGTTATCGCGCGCTGTTCGTTCGGGAATTGTGCATTTTTCCGGGATAAAAAGAATCATAGGTTACCTACTCACTGGCCCATAAACTATCTTTATGCTAAAAATCACGTCAATCCGTCGCTCCGTTTCGACGTGAAAGACGGACAAACCTACAGACACACACACTTTCGCATTTATAATATTTTAGTACGGATTTACGCTTGCCTTTCACAAGGGTCAAATCACCCTAACAAACATGATGTATTAAATTGAAGGGAAATTATTCCATCTTATTTTAATTCAACGTAAAAAAAACCATAACGATTTTTTTTTTCAAATCTTTTAATTGCAATTTTGTTTCTTTTTAGAAATAAAGAAATATTCTTTCGAGTATCCTAATTTCAATATTTACCCCTGTTTCACCATCCATTGATTAAATGTGATGCCGTCTCTATTTGTTTTGTTCGAATAGACGGAGACGGCATTATATGTATCCGTCAAATAAAATTAATAATGGATGGTGTAAAAGCCCTCAGAATACGTTCATTTATGTTTCTTTAAAAATGACCACCTTTAAATGATCCTACTAGCTGACGCTAGATCTACAGCCTAGCATTCGTTTTCTAGCTAAACGATTAGGTTACATCTAAGTCTTAGTATATTTATTTATTTATTAATATTATAGACGCGAAAGTTTATATGGATGGATGTTTGCTTGGATGTATGTTCGTTACCCTTTACGCAAAAACTACTGAACGGATTTGAATTAAATTAAGCACACAGGTAATAATATAAACCCTGGATTCACGTATAGGCTACTTTTTATAGGGATAAAATCTCGAAATAATAAGCGCTTGGTTTTGAATCATGAAATTTGGTATGTAGGTAGCTGGACATCTGAAATAACATACTTACCTACAGGATAATTTTTATCCCGATATTTCCACGGGATAGGGATAAAATCTCGAAATAACAATCACTGGGCGTTGAGCCATGAAATTTGAGATGTAGGTAGCTGGACGTCTGAAATAACACATAAGCTACTTTTTATCCCGCTATTCCCACGGGATGGGGATAAAATCTTGAATTTTCAACCGCTAGGTTTAGAGTATTGAAACTTTGGATAGTTGTTCTTGACACAACCTCAATGACGACCACTATCTAAATTTTGGGAATTCCCAGAGGAGTTTTGTAACATCCCGGAATTTCAATTGTAACTACTAGATCGAATAGTTCAGGCGTGCGAAGCCGCGGGTAAACTATAGTATTTCATAAATTTCCCTGGTACCGTCGAAATACCTGCGATAGACAAATATCGTAACTAACGTGATATGCATTTAAACAATCGATGCAATTTAAGTTTCAATAGACACTCATATAATTATGACACTGATTGCTAGACGCTTGTCTTGCAATAAACTTTATTGACTTTACATCCAACCAAAACCAGTTTGCAGCAACCAACAAGTGTATTACGTTACTTTACCGTTTCCTAAACGAACTAAATTGCCAACTGTGGAATCAAAATGGAATACCAATTGCTATTCAAACCATTCACAATAGACCAGGTGTGCACAACCTGTTCGATTAGGTACAATTTTATTCTCTTTTTAATTATGTATGCAGATCGCATTGTGAAAAGCGGTCAGACCAGACTCTAGAGGCTAATTGGTGACATAACAGCGAATCTAATCGGGATGAGCCGCTATTAGAAGTAAATTAAGTTGCTAAAAGAATCGAAGTTTTGTATTTTGCACGGTTATTATTCGCGGCGAGTTTCATATTTACAGATAAATACGTATGTCGACTGAATTACTTGGATCAAATATTTATAGACTGAAAACTTTGTATTGTACCTATCAGAAACTGAAATAATACGAAGATAAAACTTAGAAAAATGGAGTAGAAGTTACATTCTTAAATAATGACAGTTAATTTTGTTCACGCGGTTGTTCATAGGGCACAGAAGATTGTTTCGAATTCATTTTTGTATACACGCAAAAAGTGCCCTATATTAAGTTGGTAACATTGTTTGGTACATGTAAAAAGTAACTCCCAGTCTGTGATAACTAGCACAGGAATTAGATAATATAATATAAATCGCCTCTAAACTAAATGGCATTTTACTATGCTATAATACTCGTACCTAATCAACTAATTAAACTAATGTGTTGGGTGAATATTCAAGCGTTTCAGCCGCTTGGTTAAAAATCAATATCATTTCATAATTCCACGATTATTACCATAAAGGATAAGTCGGTAAAAATTTAACCAAACTAGATTATTTAGCATACTCTCTTTGGTTTTCATTAGAAACGAACTATGTGCATAATCTCTTATAATAATATTTTCCAAGACGGTAAAAAACCCTCAATAAGCTTTTTATTAATTTCAATTGCTTTTGACACCCAATGCTGACTTAATTGTCCCAATGGATTCAATCCGTGTGTTGGCAGAACTTGTTATTGATTCTGATCAAAATCAAGGTCAAATAGTGTTTGCAACTGGAAAAACCCAATCCTCAGAAGAACGAGTTACCTACGAGGAACATCCAACTTTTAAAATTTTAGACTGCGTCTTTATTTTTTACTGAGCCTAATGGATATTGAAATCACAATTACAAATACGATTAAGTACCTACTGAATAATTTGAAAATTTAATGAAGAAAAAACGTAGAAAAGAAAAAAAAAATGAGGAAAATCACCTATACAAAAATAATGAAGGACTCAATGTTTGAGTGAATAAACTCAAGAACAGTTGGACCAAACCGTTATTTTGTTTTCAAATTAGGTATTCAATGAAATCTGACGGAATTTCAAGATGAGAAAAATATGAGAAGTTCCAAGTTTCCACGGAATAGCGATACTCATAAGTGAACTCTTCACAGACAATTTCGTGGTTAAGAACTATTGATTAATAAAAACTATAGAGTACCTAAGTTTCTGATAAAATTTTCATTTTTAATACAAGCTTTTTGTTGACTATACTTGCATTGTCAGCCAACTTACATATGTATGTGTACCAAATTTCAAGTCAATCCGACCACTGGAAGTGGGTCAAAATTAACTTGCAAGATAGACCCAACAAACAGCGCAAATTAATAAAAGCTTGTAATATATTATGGAGAACCATGTTGGGCACCATTATTGCCATGCCATAATTGATTGCATGAGCTCTAGAAACTATCTGCACATTTTAGCCTAGTAACAAGTAGTAAGTAAGTCTCAAACCTCTCAGCTTTGAGTATCAAACAGGTTTGCATGGTTTTCCCGCGCAACTAAAGCTACAAAACTAAAGATACAAATCAAATATGGACTATGCGTTATATGAAAACAGCATAAAAAGGTACAGCCGACCTGGCCGGAGCACGTGTACATAGCCTCAACTGGTTTTTGTACTTCTTGGAACGAATGCAGATAGAATACGTGCTAGCGTGGAATAAACCTGTTTATAAAAGCAAAATGCCTTGTTGTTTTCAAGGATATAATTGGTAAATCCTTACTTCAATATCCTAACGCATTCTGTGCTATATTTTGAACACACGTTTAAGCAAATGTCAACTGTTCTTGAATGACATTAAAGGCTTCTTTCACCACTACATTTTCCCTATGTCACAGATATTTTGTGACGCCGTCTTTGTTTATTCGGACAAAACAAACAGAGATGGCATCACAGATATTTGTCACATAAAATTTATCAATGAATGTGAAACAGGTCCTAAATTTGAAATTACGTAGGAATTAATGCTAAAATTTTACGTGGTTCTTACGTGGCCGCGTGGGTATATAATAAAGGCATTTTTTCGTTTATTTCTAAGTGTCTTTTAAAAAATTGTTTCACAGATAAAAAGCTGTATTATTTCTGATTAACATAAGCTAGGTACTTAAATACGCAAAGTTCCCACGAGGTGCAGGCATACATATTTTGTATGACAATGTATGGTGATATTATTTTGATAAGTGTTATATTTGAGGTACAGTTAATTTTAAGGGAATATTCAATAAGTAAAATGAAGTGAGAAATCGATAGGCGTATCGATAATGCCTGGAAGAGCTTCTGGTCCATGAAGACGCTAATGAAGGGCAACCTTCCTCTGTCACTTAAGCGCAAACTCGTCGACATGTCTTCCCATCTTAACCTACGGCGCCCAGACTTGGTCATTGACTGAAGCTCAAAAGTCCAGGCTCAAGGTTTGCCAACGAGCAATGGAGCGCAGTATTCTGGGTGTTCGAAGAACTGATCGAATCAGAAACACGGTACTGCGCTCCAAAACCCGTATAACCGATGTGGGTGTCAAGACCGCCAAGCTGAAGTGGGACAGGGCTGGACATGTCTGCCGCATGCATCCAGACCGATGGTCACGAATCGTTACCGAATGGGTTCCGAAGGATGGTCAAAGGAGCAGAGGCAGACCCAAGAGGAGATGGCGGGACGACCTGAGCGCTTTTCAGCTCGATTGGCAGGCGCATGCTCATGATAGTGAAGAGTGGCGAAAGAAAGGGGAAGCGTTTGCCCAGCAGTGGGACATATTGCAGGCTACATAAAAAAATGAAGTTTATTTTTCCGAGACACTAGTGAGCTAAAATATAAGAAAATAAGATAAAAGAAAAAGAGAAGAATAAAATATTAGACATTATTTTACATTTCTGTGCGCAGTAGTCAGTGATAAAGTTAGTCTTAACACCTCATGCTAGTCGTACTCATACCAACGACATTATAAGGTCGCTACATTATAAGGTCGTATTAAACTTTTTGCTCAAGTGTTTGTTATTACTAGCAATATTAATTCTAGTTTTTTCGTTTATTTTTCTGCGGTTGCGTTGCCGGTTTGTCTAGTGAATTTAGTTTGGGACCTGTTTTGGAAAAATGAAGATTTCCTTATAGTCGAATTAAGAGCTTTATCTTCTAAGACTTAATCTGGATTTATGGACTGCCAGGAAAATTAAATTCTGCGATTCGACCAAATAAAATCACTAAACTGAGAAAGTAGTCTGTAAAATTAATTGTAATATCATCCTTTTCAACAACCGGATTACCCTACACTTCAGTCGACTCGTGACTACGACCTCAGTAATTTAAGCAATAAATTGTAGTCATGATTAAATCCGGAAATGTAATTAGTCATGAACAGGATTATTAATTAAAATGAATTCCAATTTATGAGCCGATAGGATCTTCGGATTTCTCTTCAATTTTGTCCAACTGAGGTGATTTTGGAAATTTATTAGTTACTCGTACCTAATACTTATGTACGGTTTCAAAAAAGTAGAGCTATATCTACCAATCAAAAATAATCAAACTATAGGTACATTATTTACCTATTACATACATATTCCTACAAACATAGTTAAACTTTGTTTGTACGTGTTTGTTTGTAGGTACAGGGGAATCTCTAGAATTTCTGAATTTTTTTTTATTTGACTGGATTGCAAACGAGCAGGTGGGTCTCCTGATGGTAAGAGATCACCACCGCCCATAAACATCTGCAACACCAGGGGTATTGCATACGCGTTGCCAACCTAGAGGTCTAAGATGGGATATCTCACGTGCCAGTAATTTTACCGGCTGTCTTACTCTCCACGCCGAAACACAACAGTGAAAGCACTGCTGCTTCACGCCAGTATTAGCGAGCAAGATGGTGGTAGCAATCCGGGCGGACCTTGCACAAGGTCCTACCACCTGCCAAACAAACCCCCGGAAGGAAAGCTACATTATCCCTAATTAACATAAGCTAGTTTTAACCTGGAAAAGACTAAATTCCCGCTGGACGCAGACGAAATTGCGGTCAACAGCTTGTAGCTAATAAAAATCTAACTAAACTTTACCAAATTTGTCGATTCCTCTTGTTTCATTTAAGCAGCAAAAAATGTTCATTGAAGACTACAGGTGGCCCTATTGCTTAAAGCGATCTCTCTTAAAAGTAATCTATTTTGAGTAAGTAATCAGCGACTCTAGATCTCTACAAATGGCGAAATGGTATTCTGGGATCTATAATTTAAAATGTCGATTACAAAATTAAATAACTATCGACAGTACTATTAGAAGGCCAGCGAGAAACTTTAGATACGAGTAATTTACTATTGAAAAGGCTTTTCTCATTTAACAAAATATTGATCGATTGTCGATGATTTTTTTATTTTTACCCGACTCCCGAACAAGGGTTACGGTTTTTTGACACAACTCTTCTGTATATGTATTTGGATCATTTGAGGAACATAAGTATTTAATTTTTAAAAGAATGTTTTTTTAAATCGGTAAAATACTATGAAACTTTGAGCAACGTTTACATATTGCAAAATATGGTTTCAAAATATTGTTGACGAATTAAATATTGACACAAAACCATTAATTAAGCAACAATAAAGATAATTATCAGCAAATGCAGTTACAAAATTTTACTTATCACAATTAATATTTAGGAATTACGTAGGTTTGTAATATAATATGATGTGTAAATCATTGTTTGTACTAAATGAAGCACCATACGCCATGTGTAGTATACTGCTATAATATAATTGATCTTACTGTATTGCAGTAGAGCCGTGTTTAGCTTATATTTAAAGAAGGTACATTGCCGACATCGCAAAAAGAACGAAAGAGATGAATGATTTTAGACACTGTAGGATGCTGCAACCGGCATGGATTATGTAACTCTGTGGTTCTATGTAGCTATACGTACAACTGTTGTACTAAATAGGTGCAGTTGTATTTTCCGATCCACCACAACGTAAAATCTTTAAAACTATATAGATAGCAAAAGTGAAGGGCATCTAATCCCTTTGAATTGACGGCTAATTTGTCAATACTAAGCCCCATTTAGAACATTCAAGAACTTGCATGCAAGTTTCACTACATTGCGGTATTTATTTGATCAACATAATTCATTGTCCCTCAACGTGACGTACCCGTGGTCCAACTATATATAGTTTGTCCAACTGCTTTTCGACGGGCGGAGCTTCTCTTTCTAGATATTTTGCCCTTCGGGCCACTGAAGTCACCAAACGAACCTAACCTATCTACATTTGTATTAAAATATAATATTTATATAAAACTTTATTAAACATAACTTTCTAACAATAACTTAAAATGATTTAAATTTTAAAAAATAACTATATACAAAAGTTAAAATTAAACTAATACTAACCTGCTTACAAATAAACACCCAAAAGATCACCATTATTTATATAAATATAATATTTCCGGATTGGACAAATTAGACAAATCTGTCCCTCAATAGTTTGCGATGTAATGCAACTAGTATGCGAGTTCTTGAATGGTCTAAATGGGGTTTTATACCTACTCTTAGTAACTTGGTGCATCTCACGCTAAGACTACATAGGTTACATCTGACTAGAAATAAGTTAAAAGTTGGGTTATTAACTTTGCGTTCACGGAAATCACATATATTATTTTAAGTAAAAATAAATGTGATTTAGTAGTAGAAAGTTGTATTTACATTAAGTAATTAGAATCTTAATAAGTAAGATCTGATTTAATTAATTATCATGAGCATAAAGGGTTTAACTATGAATATATGAATGACTTCGAAAAATAAGCGGGTACAGTTTAATTTTGGTAGTTATTCAAACTGACGTCTTTCAGACGGTTGTTGAAGGGTTGATCAGATCACATTGCTATTTGGTGAACACAGTTTTGAATGAGATTGTAATTGAACTGTGCTCAACCGTAGGCACCTTTTTGTGCCAAGTTTGCGAGTTTTTACAAATACTTATTATAAGAACCGGTGGTAGATTTTTTTGACATTCATAAGTGCTTGTTATAGCCTAGATTGAAAAATAGTATATTACTGCAGAGGGCGGGAATAGTATCATGTTGTAAACTTTTCTAACCCGTAGAAATTCTGCAGAATTAATTCATTTTGAGATTATAAAACGTATCTCAGAGCCAATTAAAAGCTTTCTGCATTGAAAAGTTTGAGCTGGAGGTATTCTTCATGGATATCTTGTACGACATACGAGAGCAAGACCAAATGTTGGTTCGAGAAATATTATTTTTATTTTTAAGTGATTTTATGTCGCCTAGATCCAGCATAAAAACCAACTTTACGAGCCTTCTGAGAAGTGAAAAAGAATTTCTTGGTTCACCCGCGACCTTACGATAGCTAAGTTTATGCAAGATATGCGTGTTCCTGCAGTTCCTCCACCTCCACACTGTAAGAACACACACAAATCATACAAACCCATCTATCACCACCACAACACTACACTGACGCGTTTCGAACTCAACCAGAGCTCATCTTCAGACCAACACAACATCTGAGCTCTGGTTGAGTTCTAAACGCGTCAGGTAGTGTGGTGGCGGTGGTGATAGACATATCTTGCATAAATTAGCTATCATAAAGTCGCGGGTGAGCAAAGAAATTATTTTAGTTCTTGACTAAAAGATGCTAAAAGTGAGTAGACTTCAATCACAGGCTAAAATCTAGATTTGTTTTGTGACAACTTGCCTTAGAATTCATGACAAAACTATTCTTAGGCATGTCAGCCATATCAACGTCCGATTGTAGGATTTGTTACAAAGCGAAATTCGTCCCAGATCCGCAGCAGCCGACAATGCATCTTCAAGGATGCTGGAACTAGTGCAATTATGCGCCGCAGAATGTACGGCTGCATCTTATTTAAAGTAGATAACGGTGAATGGAACCGAACCGCGGAACCGTGCTTACTGACCATAAACAAACATACAATAACACAACTCTATGGTCTTGTATTAGGAGCTAAAATAAGCGTCTTAAGGTTACTAGGGTACTATGAGCTCGCAGAATGCGTTTTTTAATCCATGCAGTTTATCGAGATGTTTTATTTTTATTTTAACAAACTCTGTTGATTGATTGATAGTTTACTTAAAATTATTAATGTAACCCTCTCCCACTAATATTGTAAATGCGAAAGTTTGTAAGTCTTTTTTTTTGTTACCTTTTCACGTCTAAACAGCTCAACCGATTTAGATGAAATTCGGTTTATAGACAATTTGAGTCCCGGGGAAGGACATAGGATAGTTTTTTATCCCAGAAAATTGCATAGTTCCCGCGGGATAACGACAAACGAATACTACGCGGTCGGAGTGGAGGCAAACATCTAGTGTTTATTGTGTGTGTGTTTTTCATTAATATGGACCTCCGCAAAGTAACGCCTGATTCAATAAATCTAGTGTTTAATAAATATTTGCATTTTTCATTGAATTCTGCTTCTAAAAAAATATTCTTATTCGTCATACCTACATGTATGTAATAACTAGCTTTTGCCCGCGGCTAAGCCCGCGTGGAATTCGGTTATCGCGCGCTGTTCTCTCGGGAACTGTGCATTTTCCCGGGATAAAAAGTAGCCTATGTCACTCTCTGGCCCATAAAGTATCTCTATGCCAAAAATCACGTCAAAGACGGACAAACATACACACAAACACATACTTTCGCATTTATAATATTAGTATGGATTTATGGTGGTGTCAGAATAAATAAATTGGCCTGGAAATTTATAAGTGACTAATCTCTTAACTATTTGATGTTAGATACATCATAAATAAAACTAAAGCATGTTAAAAATCAACTGTTTATATTGTCAATAATTTACGAATGAAATTTAAGCCAATCATGTTTAAAAAGATCTGATAGAATGCTCTCAAACTATGCGGTTAGTGAAAACGCAGTGCGTGCGTGCAACCGCGTCTTTATAATAAGCAGGCTTTCCCGCCATTTTCATTCTCTATTCGACCGTAAATATGATTTGATGTTTTATTATTCTAATCCTGAAAAACAATTAAGTTGGGTGTACGCTAAAGTACCTATTTTAATCTAGTTCCAAAACTTTAGTTTTAAATAAGTAGGTATCATAATTATTATTATGTATAGAATAGAATAGAATAGAATAGAATCAATTACATTCACAAAGACACAAAATACAACAAACAAAAAACAACAACAGCAAACACAAATAAACAAAAATGAAATACAAAATTAAAATATATGATTTTATATGTATGTATTAAACTCTTTATTGTACAAAATAAATAAACAAACACAATGACAAACAATGAGATATATGTACAAACCGTATACTTATTCGCATTTAGTCTCTATCAACTATGGTATGTTAACATACCAAAAATACAATATCATATCAAAAACCTATTTTGTTTATAAAAATATCATCATCTCGGTCTTTATACGTCCGCAGGTCTAGGTCATTAGCCTGTTATGGTATGTTCACCATATTGAACTTTTACGCAGAAGTGTGGAGGTTCCCTCGCGAAATTTTCTTTCACTTGAAAGAAATGTATGTGCAATTATAGATGTAATATCGCACATAAATTCCGAAAAACTCGAGGTGCGAGCCCGGGCATGAACCCATGGTTTGAAAGCCCTAACCACTGGGTAGTCTGGGTACCATGACTTATTTTTATATTGCTCTATCTACCTTACTCAACCAGTTACAACCATTTTGTCTGAATCGACCTTGGCTTGATGCAACTTTTTTCTTATTTAGTAGAATTTTTTTTTTACCTTACAAAACCACGCTTTGAACTTTCGGCAAAGCTACCTACTTATATGGCGGGAAAGTCCGCACGCACGGAAATGATAAAGAACCTGATGAGGAAAAAACTATTTTTTTTCGTATGCTTTTCTCTTATCAGGAAAAGCGAAGGAAACTGTACTCATAGTGCAGTTTTTTTTCTCTTCTGGTTCTATTTTTCACAACGATAGAGTTTAACATTAAATCCAATAGAGCACAGACTATAAAAATATCGAGCGTGTTGATCTGATCAAACTAGTACAGAGGGTAGGTATGCGGAAAAAGTTGCTTACCTCCCAAACACACAACAGGTAGTTTTGGTAAACCAAAATTATGTTACAGTACAAGGGCACCCTGCGCTTGACAATTACCTATAAATATGACAACAAATGTTTAGGTAGCTCGAAAGGTTTCTGAACTATGTAATTACTTTGCACTTAACATTAGTTATCTACTCGTGTACAGTTTTAAAAGTGATTGAAGCAGATGTTTGTAAAAGATTGCTCAAAGCATATTACTCGCAGTAACATGACATTTTGCGCAACCAAATGACTCTACAACAAGTTGAGAGAATTTCTTAAATATGAACAAGTATTAAAACATTATATCTGACATACTATGTACCTAGATATCATTACCAGGATATTGTTTTTATTCATTCATAATTTACATGTATTCCATTGATAAATATTCACAATGACATGATAATATTGATAATCAACAACAGTACAACCACTACCTACTATGTTATAAAAAAACTAAAACACGTTTACCTTATTCGTTAGATCCAAAAATCACACACGTTCACTAACACCACAGAGTCCAAATCCAAAATTCCACAAAGTCACTAAGTTTGTTTTTAATTTGCGCGGGAACTTGAGTTTGACATTTAATGTTGGCGGGAAACGTGCGTAGCGATCGAGGCTCGCGGGCGTACTGGCCAGAAGATACTAAACTGTAGTAAGTACTGGCCGGCCAGCAGCCGGAGATAATGGTTGCATAGCCATTAAACGTAGTTAGAAAACGAATAAATCGCAGACGGCCATATTTGCCAATAAATGCGATCCACTGTGACGCTCGAGTGTGCAATTCATACAATCTACAGCGAATTATTTGTCAGTAGGTAGGTAGCTTATATTTTTTTTTCGCTTCGACATTTCATAATTTAACCATCGTAGAGTGAAGAAGTTAGTAAGTAGTAGGTACAACTTAGTACCTAGTCAATCCTATCAGATAATGACGATGATAACGAACATGGAGATCATCAAATTTAAAATCTTAAATTTATGTAAGTAGCTCAAAACTTCTTAAATTTTTGATAAGAAGCTCAACGGTGACCACAGGGCGCTCTTTCCTCAGTCAACGTAGGTATTTAGCATTGCCGTACAACGACGAAACACTGCTATTTTATGGGCACCCTCAGTGACGGATTTGTGTCTTGGCTGCCCTAGGCCCCAGGCTATGTGTTAAGGATCAGCCGCCCCTTTCTCAGCATTATCATCATAGTGACTTTTCATGGCTCAATTGGCCGCCCTAGGCTCGGGCCTACTGGGCTTTAGGGAAAATCCGTCACTGGGAACCCTGTCCAATAGCAGCGCATTGGGTGATAAGTATCCTATCCTACTAATATTATAAATCTGAAAGTTTGTGAGTGAGTGAGTGAGTATGTTTGTTACTTCTTCACGCTGAAACGGCTGGACGGATTTCGATGAAATTTGGCAAAAAGTTAGTTTAAAACCTGTATTAAAACATATGATACTTTTTATCCCGAATTCCCGATATTCCCACGGGATAGGGATAAAATCTTGAAATAACAACCGCTGGGCTTTGAGTCATGAAAATTGGTATGTAGATAGCTGGGCATCTGGCATAACACATAAGCTACTTTTTATCCCGATATTCCCACGGGATAGAGAGAAAGAAAGAAGAAAGAAAACATTTATTCGTGACATGACATGACATGACGTGACATGGATAAGAATAATAATAAAAATAGAATTCGCGCTGTCATCGTTCATCCACCATTACGTCTCATATTTCGTTTTCTAGAATTTTTACCGTACAACGGCAAAACCTACTAGACACTGGCAAAATTGTCCTCCAATGGGCAGCGCCATATTTTCTAAAAAACAACAACAATAATAATAATAAAAGGATAAAAGGATAGGGATAAAATCTCGAAATAACAACCGCTGGGCTTAGAATCATGAAATTTTACATGATTGTTTTTAATGAAAACCACGTTTTTATTTTCGGGAATTTCCACGGGAATTTTTATAAATACCAAAATTTCAATTCTGCTGCTGGATCTAATGATTTACGTGTGCGAAGCCACGGGTAAACACTAGTTCGGTGTACTGATAGTTTGAGTCCCGGAGAAGGACATAGGATAGTCTTCATCCCGGAAAATAGCACAGTTCCCGCGGGATAGCGATAAACGAATTCTGCGCGGACGGAATCGCGGGTAACGGCTATACGTCATACTAGAAGTCCAGAATAAATAAAAAATATATATATATATATTTTCTGTTTTCAAAATTATTTTCTTGCTGCTGTCAAACTGTTGGTGTTCTGCAGAATCAACCGCAACCCTGTCATCGCAACTGACATTGGCCCAAGCCTTAAGGCCGCCATTGAGGGAATAATAATAATAATAATAAAAATATCCCGAAAAAATTGCCGTTCCCGAGGGATGACCAAAAGTTTGTTTTGTATTCTAACCGCTGACCGACCGGTCTAGATTTATAAAATGCACATTGCACAAACGTTTTTTAAATGTGTTAAAAAGCGACTTTTATCCTCGAAATTAAAGTCGGTTGCTTACTTAAGACTTCTAAGGTTACACATCAAGTCAAGTCAAAATATCTTTATTCAATTTAGGCCATAACAAGCACTTATGAATGTCAAAAAAAACCACCACCGGTTCGACGAGGTATTTTTTTCAAACAGATTTACAATATTATTAAATGATATGTTATACATCACAAGTATTTAACACAACTTAGGGATCGCTAATGCGGATCGGAATTATTTCCAAATATCCCTGTCCATGATATAATTATTAACTTTATATACGCCTTTGATATTAATGTCTTCTTGACAATAGATCTGAATTTTGTATCAGTTTCATTTATAATATTTTTTTGAATTTTATTATAAAAACGTATGCAATTTCCCAGAAACGACTTTTTGGTTTTAGCCAGTTTGTAAGATGGAACTTTAAGCTTCCCTGTGTTTCTAGTAGCCTTTGGCTTATCGGCGTTAGTGGGAAAATCACATATGTTCTTCCTAACATACATGATTATTTCAAAAACATAAAGCGGCGTTAGTAAGTTTCCGATGGGTAGGTATGGAACTCAGCTTGCAGCTTTTAATGCATGTTTGCTTGATTGATTGCTTCTTTGAAATGTTTATGGTTCACGCGAGCGAAGTCGCGGGCAACAGCTAGTATTATATATAATGTACCAACCTACTCACTTACCTCTGTCTTCTCTAAGTCGCTACACTCTTGACAGATTGGTCCGCGGTCGTCGGATGAGGAACACGAGTAAACCTGCATGACGACTTTCGTCTCGACGATTAGGTACTTTAGTCGCCTTGCTTTTGCTGCTTACTTAGGTACTAAAACATATTTTTCCGGTAAATATTTCGTCGCTACTTACCCGTAGCCACGGGTAGTTAACGGCTTCAAGGAACAATCGGATTCTGATTCGATGTTCATTTTTAACTAGTGTTTACCCGTGGCTTCGCACACGTAAATCATTAGATCCAGCAGCTGAATTGAAATTTCGGGATTTTTAAAAATTCCCGTGGGAATTCCCGAAAATTAAATCGTGGTTTTCATTGAAGTTATATTAAAAAAAATCATTTCAAATTTCATGACACTAAGCCCAGCGGTTATTATTTCGAGATTTTATCTCTATCCCGTGCGAATAACGGAATAAAAAGTAGCCTATGTTTTATTCCAGATGTCCAGCTATCTACATACCAAATTTCATGCAAATCCGTCTAGCCGTTTCAGCGTGAAGGAGAAGCAAACATACTCACTCACTCACAAACTTTCGCATTTATAATATAAGTAGGATGTATTCGTAATTTTTAAAAAAAACAGGTATTTTCATTTTTATACTTACCTCGAACTGTTACGGGTTATGCAATAGTAAAAAGTGTTTAGAAACGCGTGCTTTGGTAACACGCATTCCAGGAATCAAGACATCCCGAACAGCGCAATAAGTGCAGTCGTTATTTTACAAATTTCCAACGCGTTGTGGAATTCCACGTTGCAACGAGAGCAGAGTACAGATAAACTCGTATGCCTCTCATAAACTGTCCTTAATTATCTATCTAGAACTGAACAAGAGCAAAGAAACACTAATTGGTCTCAAGTTGTTTAATCACAAATCATTTGTCACTGTACAAACAATTAGTCTAAAATAAATTACGAGGTGACATCTTTATTATCTAGAGTTAATAAATTAACTATGATAAAGTAAACTACACGGTTCAATTAAATTAAATAATAACTTGCCAGAATCGCCCAAAAGGATATCTACACCATTTTACTTCCCTAGCCCGCGGCCATTGGACCTAGCCTGAATCAATCAAACATTTAAGAAAATATGAGTAATATAACAACACATTAAAGCTCTATATTGTTTATGGACACAAAAGTGTTCATAGGTTACAAATCGTAAGGAAAATAAGGGAATGGACATATACCGCGTTATTAACCTCAAAGTAAAATATCTGCATGTAAAGTGGTACAAAACTGGTACAAAACGATGGACTGGTATCTGTTTCAACAAGATGAATTACTGTGACAAACCAGATATATTTTTACTACAAAATATTATATTAAATTTCACATCAAAATTTTACTTGGTAAAAAATACATTTACGCCATCATTATAATGCAAACCTACCAGTCATTAAATAGAACAATTTTTGTCCCTTGGTTCTATGCATCGTTTCTTATTCCATGTAATAAACACACACACGCACACGATTTAAAAAAATACATTATATCTCTCGCAATTTAACTTATTGTAAAATAAAAATACACCTAAAATCTAAAGTTGTACATATTTATAAAACGTTAGTGATCATGTACATATGTATAAAAATAAATATTTTGATATTCAAAATTTATAGCAGGCACACAACACGCACTGGAAAAAGAGTACATTATATAAATACCGATAGCTCTGACTACATCTGGTATAAAATACGTAATAAACGAAATAAGATGTTCGATTAAAGAGCAATCGATAATTTAAAGCAGTTGATACTTCGCCATCATTGGCCATATCCTTAATAAGGTAGAGGCGATTTAGCGACCACTTGCATTGAGTTGGAAACTGAACCTTGTTAATTTTATAATACGTCACAATTTCCATTGTAATTATTGAAAATACGACTAGCTTTAAAAATATTATTTGTCAGGCATATATTCGATAGCTGTTTTTGATTCTGTGGTAGTATGCTCCAATAAATGGAGCCTTATTAAGAGTTAAAACAAAATAAATTAAAAGTCAACTGTGACTTTAACACTAGTTATTCAACATAATAAATTGTGTATTAAAAACAATTTTACGTATTTTGGTTAATTTTTAAAGAACTTAAAATGGAATATTACATGTAACATTTTTCATTGGGATTTAAATTACTTGTAATAAACACTAGTCGTAATTTTGTACTTACAGGAAATTAAATGGAATGGTACAGTACAGCTTATATTTAATTATAGTTAAAAAATTAAATTGCTGAGTTACAACTGCTTTACTACACTAACAGTATATTATAATTTTTCAGATCAATT
The DNA here is from genome assembly GCF_025370935.1 of Choristoneura fumiferana. Lineage (NCBI taxonomy): Eukaryota > Metazoa > Arthropoda > Insecta > Lepidoptera > Tortricidae > Choristoneura > Choristoneura fumiferana. The sequence goes on from NC_133492.1 coordinate 15,142,719, forward strand.
AATAGAGTTTATTAATAAATATGGATAGAAACGAAATTTCAGAGGCGAGGTGAGAAAAACTGGTAAAGAAGCTCCGCCAAATCTATCGCTCTTGGCAATAAAGATCCATCGAAACTTTTGCTATTACTTGTAAAAAAGGCGTCAAAAATACAATATTTACTTTACATTATAAACTACGCTATCATAGCTTCTCTCTGCTGAGGAAAGTAATTTGCCTGTATAGTGTGATTTTCCAATTTCTTGTCTTCGATTTAAAATAAATCAAATACCTATTTAGATTTACTTTAAATAAAATGAGTACATTACATCCTATTTGAGATAATATTCTTGCAAATATTTATAGAGATTCTAAAGTCGGCTTGACTTTCATCTATGATTGATTTACTGATTTCTTTGGGTAGGTAGAACAACTTTATGTCACATTAACATCGTCATAAATACCTAAATAAATATAAACAAAGATAAGCTGGTATAGAGATTCTAAAACTACATTTCATCCCTAGGAGTACAATGTCAGCAGCACCAAATAGTACTCTGTCTATCACTATAACGTGGTACCAAATTGACATCAGTACATAATAAAAATAAGTGTACTTGGAAATTTTAAAGCCCCTTTTTATGAGTAGAACGTGAGCACCGCTGAGTGATTCCCTCGTAGCAACAGCAGTCTGTCAGCAGACGTGGCTATAGCATGCAACCAAGCCAGATACAATGCGGGCGGTATTACGTTTCGTCTCCTCGGCATGGGTAGGGTGACGCACACAAGTCTCGCGCCGCACGACTGCGTGGATATAAGCTCCCGGAGACGCAGGTGGCGGTGGGTGCGTTCGCGGGCTGCAAGTAGGTCCGCGTCGGTGATGCCTACTAGAATAGAAGTGGTAAATGAGAGATCGAGGAGAAAAACCGCTGGAAAGAAAAGTGGTTTGCTACTTCAATGACTTAGTTTTTTTTATATTTTATGTGTGATATATTTTATGCCGTCTGTTTGTTTGGTTGCCGACATATCGATGGGTTAACTTTTCTGTTGATTAGATTATTCTTAACATTTTAACCTTCATGAACAGCATCGGCATCAAAGATATCTGTCACATAATATCAGTCACTGATCGAGAAATACTAAAACAGCTCGAAAATAAACAAATAAGTATACAGTAAAAAAATAACCTCTACACCGCCACAAAACAAACGAAGTGACCTGCTCTGTACACAGAAAAACCAGCGCCAAATCAACTTGATTTTTAAATCCATTGCAGAAGGATTAATTTCGAGTTGAATGTTGGTCATGTATAGATGACCGTGGCGTGTTAGGCATTCCATTGGCTGTCACGACTGGGTGACTCTGGCGGTGAAGATGTTAAACTCACAAGCATCGTTGCTATCCTCGGTCCGGAAGGGCGCGATGAGTTTGTCGAAGTACGCCAAAGTAGAGTCTTTAGGCTTCTTCGTTATGTCCGATATCATTTTCAATGCGGAGTAGTCGATGCGGAACTTAGATAGGAGGGACGCCATACTGAAATGTTTTAGAACTCATTTTATAATCTTACAATGGGAGAATAAAGCAAGCCTAGTTATTTTTAATAGCCTCGACTTTAAAACTCTAAAACTTATTTTATTGAAAGACTCAAGTCAAATTCAAAATATGGAGACTCAAATGGCTTTTAGACTTTTTAGATTAAAAAAGTTGTCATGAAGGTTCACTGCCGATCTTCAATCGATGACCACAACCATTTTGTCAAGAGTGTAACGACTTAGAGGCTCATTAAAATGACTCTTCGCAAGCTTTTTCTGTCAGCCCATCTAAAACGGACTACAAGGCTTTTAATTTCGGACTAACAGGCTCGAGTCTTCTATTTCCACGTATATACTGTATACATATGTGTAAGTGTGTACTAACTTCCTCTCCTCGAGCTCCATCTCCGTGTGTTTGTTGGCGAGAGTGAACACGCGCAGCGGGCACGCCGCCCACGCGCGACGCGTCGACAGAATGTAAGGCAGCAGCAGCGTCAAACCTGGAATGAACACAAGATTTTGTAAATAAAAAAATTATAAAAAGCTTTTTAATTCGACTTGTTTTGATAATTTATTGAATCAGGCGGAATCTTTGCGGAGGTCCATATGAAAAACTTTTTTGGACTTTTTTTTTGGAGTCAAACCATCGATTTTCACTCACTTCTTTATTGGCATTTTAGCCTTAAAAGCGCCTCGCATTCGCGGACAATGGAAGTGGAATACGGCTCCCTGCTGTCAATTTTCTTACGCTCAAGCGCTTTTTCGAAATCAAACTGAGGGAGGAGGGGGACCCCCTGTTTGAATTTGAGTGGGCGTTTGGTCTTTGCGATTTAATTCCTCGATTGCTGCTCGCACTTATGTCTCGCTTTTTTTATTAGTTCTGTGCATTTAACTTACCGCCGTCGTCGTAAAGCCACCAGACATCGACGGAGCCCGACTGCCGGCGCGTGAACTGTTCCACGGACGTGAAGGAAGACGCGCGCCGCGCCGGAGCGCCGCCGAACGCGCGACGCACTGCGCTACCGAGACCCTTGCTGGAAACCATTAAAACGATATTACACGGCACACTTCTGACCTTCAGCGAGGGCGAGGGGGCGCTCCAATAGAGAGACCTCTCTCCAGGCAGTTATGCCTGGGGACCGAAGTCCGAAAGAATTCAAAGTCAAAGTCAAAATATCTTTATTCAATTTAGGCTATAACAAGCACTTATGAATGTCAAAAAAATCTACCACCGGTTCGGGCCTTGGGAGTTGTATATATGCGTCCGAGATGAGAAACTTCGAAAACGCGATGCAGGATTCGGTCGGAGTTCCTATGTTTGCCCACAATGGCGCTAGGAGTCGCTACAGCAGTTTCTTGACAGGCGAAATATCGCTAGATGGCGTTAGTATCAAGAGGTCCGTTTGATGTTACATTCTTGCTTGCGATTGGCTCATTTGATTATTTATCCAATCACATACGTGACGCAAATATCAAAGTTGTCTCCTCGCTATTCTAGCGCCAACTGGCTTGTCATATACTCTCTAATTTGGATAAAGCAATCGATTTTAATAACCGTTATACCTAGAGATTTATCTGGCAGGAATTTCTTGTGGTCAGGTTAGATGGTGCAGGGAGGAGGGTTTAGTCTAGTTTTTATACCATAATTGATGATTGACACTTCGGGTGCCGTCGTACTTCGACTTTTCCCGATAGTAATACATTAGCCACTCATTTGCTTCGAATTTTTTGAACTCTATTTGTATAACAAAATAAGAGCGTTGACAGGTAACTCTAGTTGCCAAAAGCAATTGAGTGGCTATGCACTATTATTGTAGGTACTTTATCATTTTGATTGCGACGTTTACACTGACCTCTCCTTGACTGTGGTCTTGGGAGGCTGGGAGGCGGCTGCCGGGTCTGCGGACACGCCCGCCCGACGCAGCTGCGGCGAGCCGCCCATCGACACGTCCGACATACTGCTGCCTGCGACGAACACAATATCTTCATCACAAGTTCACATATACATATTAAACAGTTCATACATTTTTTTTTCAGGTTGCCTGGAAGAGATCGCTCTTAAGCGATAAGGCCGCCTATTGCTTACTTTGTAATTTTCTCTCTGTGTACCTGTTTTCTGTATCGCTTACTATTTCTGGTGTACAATAGTCATTGCATTGTACAGTATTTATTGACTCAGGCGTTACTTTGCGGAGGTCCATATCAATGAACTAAAACAATTACTTTGCTCATTAGTATAAACATACATAAGACGGGTAAGGCTTTGGCTGGAGAAGTCAGAACAACAAAAAAAACATCTCTTAATTATGTAAGTTGGCCGCAAAGGGCTCTTTTATATGTCACTTTTTTATACTACCAGCGCTTTCGGAAAACCAGCATCATTGCATCAAGAAGAATGCGCCGCAAAAAGCTTGGCCAGAGAGTAAATTTTTCAGAACAATAATATTTAATTTCTGTTATTATTAAAGCATGCAAAATAAAGTAAATTAGAAATATATAAAACCATGTCCTGAGACGTAACCATAAAGGTTTAACTGAATAAAAAGCCCGGGGTAAGTAAGTAATGAGTTTGTAGTGAGAAAAGTTTTTACACAGGCCAGGTAAAAATCAATCTTATGTCAATTCCATAAAGACTTTGACGATGAAAAACTTTTCTCACTTAAACATGAAACAGGGAATGCCTTATTATATTACCTAATGAATGGCATAATTAGTCATCCATGTTTTTTTTTTAAGTTAACCTAATACATATTTAAAAACATTAAAAGCGATCGATGAAGGATCTTACCTCTTGAATGCGTGTTCAAGCTCTCGGTAGACTTGGACTCTTTATAGTTGTCGCCCATGGAACCTGCGGCAATGGTGTTAGCGTGTGAACGATGAGGTTACCACAAGATGGATGACTGATAATCAAAGGTCGGATGCCCCTCATTTAATTAATTCTAGTACCAATATACAGGCTGCTAAGTAAATGGTGGATAATGTATGACCCGCAATTTGAGGTCACTCACACGTTCAAAAAAAATCTGGCACTTGCTGATGATAGTATTTAGTCACTACGATTATAATGATTTTTTTTAATGAATCATGGTTAATTACATTAATATTTGTTACGGAACGTGTACCGTCATTACCTTTAATTGAAGTTATTAAAACTCACTAAAGATAATCAAGGTCTGGTTCTTTCTTTTTGGCATATTTTTTTTTCACATAATCTAGAATCGTATAATTATCATTTAGCATAATTATCATAACGCTGAAATATATCGCATAATCTTGTTTGGCCTGGTACTGGTATTTCAGTCTGCTTATTAGCATGCTAGTAACGAGCATGTGTAAGGCGGCTTTTAGGGTGTAAGTTCTATGTAGGGGCGTAGTTTCAACCTAACTTACTTTGCAGATACCAGCTCTTTTTTTGTGAGGTCACAGTTCTAACCTAATCTACTTTTCTGCTAGCAATTCATTTCTGTATGGGGTTTTGAAACGAACTGTTGAAATGAACTATGGGGTCTATGCCGCAGGAGGGCCTCTTAGATGGAGTTTTCTTTTTATAGTTAGGTATATTTATGTAGTTTTTTTTATTTTGTTTCCTATCATATTGTTCTATCTTGTGTTGTGTTTTTAAGTATGTGTCTATTCATTTAAATAAATACTTTAAAGTTTGTGTCTTAGATTTAAAAAATTAACTACTTATGTATTTATTTACAAGTAGATTACCAATTAAATTGATTTATTGGAATCCATTGTTGTAATGCGATCCTCGAATCCCATACTTCAACTACATACCTACAGTACTCTATATGAATTCCCCGATAGCTGCAAAATAAAGGCGTACACTCACGTGTCAAGGTACTCAGGTCTTTAGCGTTCATGTCGTGTAGATACGCCTGCAAGTCGTCGTCCAGTGCTTCGCTCGTGTATTGCCCGCCTTCTACGCGAAGAATCGCTATCGCCATGTGGACATCCAGTGCCTTACTATGATAAACGTTAGGTTATATTATTATTGATATGGTGAATGTGTTGGCATTCGGAAAACTAGGAAATATGACTGGACTCGGTGTTAATTACCGTATTCAAAGACTGACATTTTAATTTCTATTAGATAGTTTCCTGGGTAAAAAAAAATATATTCTACTTAACCCTAAATGTCGGGTTAAGTAGAATATTATATCAAAAAATTATTAGACAAATATTTTTTTCTTATTTCAAGCAACTTTGACGCGTTTCATCTTTGTGTCGTATTTTACACGAAGATGAGAACGCGTGAAAGTTTCGGAGTAGGGCCCATGACGTCATGCCGTGTTAAAAAGTATCGCACGCATAACTTTAATTGGCTATATTCAATATTTATTAATACGTATCCAATATTTTCTGATATCTAACTGATAGACTACCTTCTTCACATACTCACCCACGGCGACTGTTGTAGCGATACTGTCGCGCGTTCGCATCGATACAGTCGCGATGCGGTCGCTAGCTATGTACCCCCGCCCGCATAGCCACGATTCAGTCGCGGTGCAAACGCCCTACTGCCGCGCTTCACCTTCCCTCCCTTCCCACCCTCCCTCCGTTCTCTCGACGATGTCGTCCGAAATGGTCGCGCGTTTGCATCGATGCGATTCTGTAGTAGCGCGTTGCAAATGCGCATTAGTAGCGATGCTGTCGCGTTTTGTGTCGCTACAAAAAGTCGCCGTGGGCGAGGGCCCTAAAATACGATAATCCAGTGGTATTTCGTGAGTAGTCATAGTTTCCGAGTTTACTCGAAGGCGATTGTCATTTTTTTATTTCACCAACACAGACCTTCCATTACTACTACTATTGCCCTTCATACTCACTGCATGACTTCCACATAGTCGACGATCTCTGATCGGTCGCAGTTCAGCCAGTTTTCCTTAAAGCCCATCATCAGGATATTTGGCTTCAGCTTGCCGAGGCCGCTCGACTGGGGAAATTGCATCAAATTATACATCAATATTAATGGCGGCCGACTAAGCAGTGGCAACACTAGGCGACGGCGCCATCTTGACTGAAATGACTTTTGCAAACGCCAAGAAGTTATGATTGTGGTTAGAACGAAAACTTTCTGAATAATCATTTTTATTATTATTATACCATCATTCATCATCATCCCAGCTTATTACAAAGATCCAAATTGTAATAAAAAGTTGGTATAAAAAGGATCCCCAAAGGGAAAAAAATACGTATAAGTCTACACACCACACAGTACGTTTATACATCCCACTGCTGGACACAGGCCTCCTCTCAGAATGGGAGGGCCTGTATATTATTATTTTATTATTATATCTCTATACTTGACGCTGTAAGTAGCCTATGGCGTTTATAGGAGACCATAGCCTGACAGTTCGCTATGTGGTAGTACTAGAAACATACCTGTATGAGCGCGCTGGCGCCATCTTTGAAGTTGACGTCATCAACAAGACTGTAGAACGCTTTGATCTTGCGTTTGCCGAACCAGTGGTACGCTCGCTCGTACAACGCTTCACGCGCGCGGTGGCTCACTTGGTTCTGTAAAATCATTTGTTCTGACTGACTGATAAAAACTAAGATAAAGCTGAGATTTGATTAAAATAAATAAATATAAATAAACAAATATCATGGGACAATTAATATCAATCAGCCTAGTCGCAAACTAAGCAAAGCTTGTGCTATGTGCAACGGATAGATATACATAATATATTATCACTACTTTGAAAAAATGTCGTATCTCAAATCAATACGTCATCAAAATTGACCCTTAAAATAATGTACGTACATTAAGTTCACTCAAAAAATCATCGATTTTGAGATACGAGTTTATTTCAAAGTAGCGACGATATATGGATAAATACATACTGAAATACCTATTAAAACGTCCAAGACTCTAGAACAAACATTCGTATTATTCATACAAATATCTGCCCCGACCTGGGACCGAACCCGGGTACTCAAGTTCTCTATCCACTTGGCTATTGCTCATCAAACATAACTACTACTTACTAATAAGCGTGGCGCCAAAGGGTAGTTTTATGAGGACAAATCCAGAATAATATTCCTTTTAATCCTATTAATATTATAAATGTGCAATTAAGGATGTTTGTTACTCCAAAACCCGGCGAGGGCAGAACCACTTAGCTCATCCTGGCACAGCCTTTCGATTTAACTTACTGGTACGATATGGCCGCAGAGCATCAGCGACAATCCTTTAGTAAGGAGATAGGTAAAGTCCGTCAGTATGGGCCTTTCCCCCGGGAAGCCAGTCAGCACCAATATCTGAGGCCTGGAATACAAAATATATATACAAATAAAGACAAATTAAATATCATCTATAAGTTCTACATTTAGTTCATAAGGGAATGTGCGTGGAACAAAAAATTTCACTTAACAGGTTCACAATCCGATGAGGCGCATGTACCTCATGAGTGATTTCACTGTTACATCCATGCACTGTGCCTAATGGCAATGATTTTCAGGCGGTATCCATAAATGTAAAGGGAGAACCGCAAAAAAAATCGAAAAGAAAAATTACTGACATTTCATAGCCTTGTAAAAAAAAATACTTATCGAGTATTTCTCAAAAAGTTGTCCCGTCATGAAATTGACAAGAAATCAGTTTTGTCAAGAAATTATTAACCCTAAGGTCGTCAGGAAAACGTCACGAAATCTTGTGACGAAAAAGTCACAATTTTGTAACTACATCAAAACTTTCTATTGGATCAAACAAAAAAGATTATCTGACTTTTTATCACTTTTACCACAAGGTTTTGTATATATTTAAAAACAATATAACTTTTTTTTTTGTGGTGAAATAGCGTCAGGATTTTTTTTAAAGAACTGAAAAAATGGAAAAATCGACAACTTCGGTCCCTGGATAGATTTTCCATAAAGTATCTATAAGACTTGTATCCAGCAGTTTTAATTTTGGCAAGTAAAATATTTTAAAACAATTCGATCTAATGACCTGTCTTAATAAAACAATTAACACCTAATTAACAATCTCATTATTATTTATTATGTTCATGAAAAACCGGTGCAAATTATTTAATTTTAATGTCCCATAAGTTACAGTCAAAAATTCAATTTAGTTAATTACCAATTAAATGTATTTTTCTGTATGTCGAATATGTGTAAATAAATGCTTCTCTCTCCCTCTCGATTACCTATCCAATTCATCATCATCATCACCATCATGTCAGCCGAAAGACGTCCACTGCTGGACATAGGCCTCCCCCAAGGCTCTCCACTCTGACCAGTCTTGTGCTTTCCGCATCCACTGCGATCCCGCGATCTACCCAACCTACCGCGACCTATCCAATTCTGCCAAACAGCATTATCCGTGACGTTATGTGCTAAATAAATTTCTGGACTAGCACTGAAAAGGAAACATAAAACGTAACAAAATACTAAATCAATATACACTGACAATAATTTTCAAAAAATGTCGGCGTTGTCCTCGGCGAAATTACAACTAAACAACATCTCAACAAGGGGTTTACTCCGAAATCTGAAGTTCGTATTTCACTGTCCCTCTCACTCTCTTGTGAAATACTATTAGCGAGAGCGGGACGGCACGATACGAAGAACTAATTTAGAATTTTGTATTATATATTAACATGTTCACAGAGCAATGAGGCACATGCGCTTCATAGCAATGACGTATCTTACTTAATACGAACCTAAATGACCGTTTAATGACATTATTATTATGTGGACTCCAAAGAAAGCTGATACTTTTGTTAAATACTATTAGCGAGAGCGGGACGGCATGATACGATTCGCATTTATAAGGCCTATAAAGTGCCATCGTTGTCAATCGCCAAACTCACTCCGAGCGGAACACACCTCATTTATCTGTAGGTAAGATATAAAATAAATGTATTTTGTATGTAGTTTTTTTTTGTATCATTAATTTGTAATTTTTTTATTTAACTTATGGGTTTTCCTTCTTGCTTTACTTTTTTTAATTATTTGGTTTAATTTATAATAATACTAGCTTTTGCCCGCGGCTTCGCCCGCATGGAATTCGGTTATCGCGCGCTGTTCCCTTGGGAACTGTGTATTTTTCCGGGATGTAAAGTAGCCTATGTCACTCTCTTGCTCATATACTATCACTATGCTAAAAATCACGTCGATCCTTCTCTCCGTTTCGACGTGAAAGACGGACAAACATACAAACACACACACTTTTGCCCTTATAATATTAGTATGTATGAGTGTACTTTGTACCGAATGCCTGTAAATAAAACTGTACTATTTATTGAATCAGGCGTTACTTTGCGGAGGTCCATATCAATGAACTAAAATAATTTCCTTGCTCACCCGCTGCTTGCTTTGCCGCTTGCTTGTACTGAGTACTGGTAGCATGGTGTACGGTTGTGTCACTCTGAAGATGAGCTTTGGTTGAGTTCGAAACGCGTCAGTGTAGTGTGGTGGTGGTGATAGATGGGTTTGTGTGATTTGTGTGTGTTCTTACAGTGTGGAGGTGGAGGAACTGCTTGAACACGCATATTTTGCATAAGCTTAGCTATCGTAAGGTCGCGGGTGAGCAAGGAAATTATTTTAGTTCATTTAAAACTGTACTATTACTATTAAAACGTGAGACAAGAATGACCCAATGACAAGAAGTCTGTACTGCACTCAGAAAAATACCTGAATTTCAATTTAACTACCAGACATTTTTAGTTTACTTAGCTTTATTGCTGAACTATGTATAATATTTTAACTTTCATTCATAAGTATGTGTAAAGAGCATGGTTGAGAGTTTATTCAAAAACTTAGATTTTATGTAATACAGTTGAAGTCAAAAATATCTTTACACTTTATTTTTAACCCCCGACGCAAAAAGAGGGGTGTTATAAGTTTAACCGCTATGTGTGTGTCTGTCTATAGCAACCGATTTGAATGCGGTTTTTTTATTTGAAAGCAGGTTTTCTAGCGATGGTTCTTAGACATGTTTTTCAAAATCGGTCCAGCCGTTTTCGAGATATTGAACTTTGAAATGACAATGTCGGAGGTTTTCCAACTTTTAATTGGTTATATTTTATTAATTTGGGTATAATAACATAATGCATGCTTACGAAATTACAAACAGTGACTAAGTTTACCTAATTACAGCGCAATACATCACAATAATAATTGTACACACCATTTAACACCTAATAAAGGAAAGGAGAAAAAGATTGACTACGCTGTCACTTCGTGTTAGTACTAAAATGTTAAGATATCTTTGAGCTCGACTGTACAAAAGAGAAGTTGCTAATTTTGGTACGGTGTCATTTTAGTTTAACATTTGACATAAAGTGTTATTTTTTATTTTCAGTAATCGCTTCAAGTTGTAAATAAGTATGTCAGAACCAAAGAATGCGGAGGAATGCAACAATCAACCCCAAGAAATCAATAACCGCGAGACCCATGAACAAGAGACAGAACAAAACCAAGTGCAAAGCAGCGGTGAAACTTCAGCCGAAGAGCAAAGCGTCCTGCCGAGGGACCAGTACATAATGTACAGAAGAGGAAAACTAGAAAAGAAGAAAATAATGATAATGCAATTAGCTGAATTGCTTGGCGAATATAAAAAAATAAATGCCATGCAAAGGGAAACCATTCAAAGGCTGAAAGACGAAAAATACAGCATAAGACCTGCGATACGAAGACGTCGCGTCCTTTACAAAAGAAAATAAGCCAAAAAAACTTTTAAGGCTTGGAGGGTTATTTGAATAAACATTATGCTAAATTTCAGCGTGTTTCACTCATATAAGTAATAAATACAATCCCCGAAACAAACAACAATAATATATAGGCTACTATTTATCCCGTCCCAATATTCCCACGGAATCCACGTCTAATGTCAAAATCATAGCCGAAAAATCTAGAGACAACAAATTTTGCACGGCGTTCGTCATAAAACGTAAATGAAGACTACGACGCTGGGAATTCAGTAAATAACAATTCCGAAAATTCAATTTGACTGCCAGATTTAATGTTTAACGCGACCGAAGCTTAAAAAGTACTACTCTTAAAAAGTTAAAGTTCTAGGTCCGCTAAGGCTGCGTTTTCACCAGAGGTACGAGGTAGCTGAGTGGTGCGAGGAACTGGAACGGTGTGACCGTTTCCACCAGAGATGTGCGAGGTAGCTAAGCGGTGCGAGAATGCGTAGCGATCTCAAAAATGGCGGAAAAATTTGTGGTATCATTTGAAAATATATTGTCTCATAAACGTCTGAATGCATTTAAATGGCACTTAGCTAAGAGCCATCACAAATAAATTAGCATTCCGCGTCAAAAATTCCTTCCGTTTGAAAGCTCTTTATTGTGTATGTTTATGTTCTCATTTTCTATTCAAATTCGCAGCAATCCGACTGACAGAACAACTAACAGAATATCTGACTAGCAGAAGATAGTTGCTCTCTCTAATAATTATTTAAAACCGTGAACGTCGTATTGATTTATGCTGGATTGGAAAAGGGCGGGGTTTTTGCATGAAAACATGTGTCCTGCAGACAACTATTACCACCACTACACTACATCGGAACGTTTCGAACTCATCCAGAGTTCATCCTCAGAGCAACACAACAGTTCACCATGCAACCAGATATTAGGGTGAGCAAAGTAATTGTTTTTAGTTCATGGTAACAATGACGTACCTGTAATTCTTGACGTGCTCAGTGACACTATTGAGATGCTGTACTCCGGCGAGCGCGGCTTTGTACGTCTGCGCCTGCGTCGTCGAGCCCCAGTTCACATCTAAGAAAAAGGATTTGTATAAGAAATACATATGTATTTTACAACAATAAGAAGCAATAGTAAGTAAATACTTAAATAATGAACACCTCTAAATATTAAATTAATTAAGACCTCATTATGGAAAAATCATTTTTTGAAATATACGAGGCTCGATTTATGTTTCTTTCTCAATCAGCTTCAGTAAACTTCAGTAAGCTAGTTGAGACAGCAAGATAATAGGAACTTATCCGACAAAATACGATAGCAATACAATATTCAGTACAACTGTCGATGTTTTTTGACGTTATGATAACGTAAACATATATTTAGGCCCATTTTTTATTTTACTGACGATTTTTTAACTAACTAACCAACAAAATGTTGGAAAACCCCCGACTTTGTCACTTCAAAGTTAAATATCTCAAAAACGGCTGAACCGTCTGAGAACCATCGCTAGAAAACCCGCTTTCAAATAAAAAACGCATTCAAATCACACACCTGCCCATTTAAGAGCTACAGTGCCACAGGTACACAAAGACACACAGAGCGGTCAAACTTATAACATCCTTTTGCGTCGGGGGTTAAAAGTTGGCCCATTTGTGACCGTACCCGGCTTTACCTGGGTTAATAGACGTAACCATAGCATACCTGGTTTCCTGTAAGACACCAGCAGATACAGCGCCAGGAGGAACGCAAACGTGAACAGCGCCGTTATCCACGAGATCACGAACATTATGGCCAGGCACAGCACCGCGCCCAGCAGCGACAGCCACATGTTGTACAACTGTATCCAGTATCATCATTAAAATTAAGATTGTTTTTTTTTAATCTTTTTGTATTTTTTATTTCAATTCCAAATTTTTTTGTTACTTTTACGATCATCCCGTAAATCTCATATCGAAAATACAAACTGAAACATAAATGCATTGAAAAACCAGAAAAATAAGACCAGCGCTGGGAATCGAACCCAGGTCCTCGGCATTCCGTGCCACGTGCTATACCACTACACCACCACTGGACAGTTATACAGACACAAATTTCTCCTATGCATCACATATCTCAGCTTGTTTATTTTCTTATTTAGTCACTTAAGCAGCGACACTACTTTTAGTATCATCATGAAAAAGTTTTTCATCATCATCATCATCATATCCGCGAATGCGAAAGCAATCGAAAACAGTCGAGTTCATAAACTTGTGAGCTAAAATTTGATCAAAAATATCTGAACACGACTCTATTGTCAACGGCGTAGAAGCTGTGACGTCCACCAACGAGATGAAAATAATAAATGAAAAATGAAAATATTGCATAAAAATCTTACAAAAAACAATCTAAGGCTCTGGATCCTGTGCCAGGAGTCCCTGTATTACAGGATACAATGAGATGGATGGATGACCTGGTTAAAGCTCGCGGACGTTCGCAATCGCATTCATCTTCAATTTCCAACCTCGTCTTATAACGTATGACAGAAAGAAGTAGTGAAAACGATCGTGATTCCAAGTGTGCCCGCTTCCAATCGAAGCAAGTAGAGGTCCATGACGATGATGATGATTATCATATCAGCCGTAGGATCTCCACTGTTTGACTTACTTTGGCCTCGCCCATAGACCTTCAGTCGCACCGACGGCTTTAACCAGGTCATACGTCCATCTCGTTGGTGGACGTCCTACGCTGCGCTTGCCGATCCGCGGTTCCATTCAAGAACTTTACGGCCCCAAAGATTTTGCCTTTGAAAGGATTTTGCTAAAAATATTTTTGATACAACCTTTTTTCGCCGATTGTACTTTTTAATTTTATTTAATAGCAAAACGTATCTGTTCAAGATACTAAAGTCAAAATAAATTATTTCATTTTATCAAAATTACCATCATTACCATCATCATGACAGAAACAAAGCAAATATTATTCACAAAATTACACACATGACGCACACACACACACACACACACACACACACATACACACGCACGCTTGCTCGACGCACGCACACATTTAACTAATGCAATAGACTACTTAAAGATCCCCACATCAAGGGTCACATTGTATCTGCTCACCCTGAAGGTAGGTCTCCACCCGACGGGCCGCGCGAGGCTGGCGTGAAACGTCGAAAAATTGATGAGTGTGTACGCAGCCAGGAAGAAATTGGAGATCAGCGGCGCGATCTGATTCAAACCACCTGCAACAGTACACTACATTACACATTCAACTCAATGAAATACTTTTTTTATGATACCTCATGTTCCTCGCGACTCCGTCCACGTTGAATGCGTTTACCGTTATACCGCGGGAACTATGCCATTTTCCGGGATAAAAACTATTCTAAGTCCTTCCCCGAGACTCAAACTACCTGTATACCGAATGTAATCTAAATCGGTTGAGCGCTTTAGACTTGATATGGTAACCAACAGACAAACAAACAAACAGACTTACAAACTTTCGCATTTATAACTTTAGTGGTATACTACCAGCGCTTTCGAGAAAACCATAATTTTCAAGAGAAAACAGCAAGAAACTTGGCCGATGGATGACAATGTTCAGTAGAAGACTTACCCATAAGTATGAAGGCGGCGGCGATGATAAAAGTGAGCACGTATCCCCTCACGGGCTCGTTGTTTTTGCCGTACCCTTTCGCGAAGAACTCCAAGTACGGATACAACTTGTCTTGGCACAACGCCTGGGAAAAAACGTTAAACAAACGTTACAGTGGCACCTTTAATACTAAAACTCACAATAATCACTTGTTTTCTTTTTGAAAAAGGATGCCGATTACGTAGAGCACTGAAAATGTGTTTTTTTTTTACATAAAACTGACCGTGATTGACCCTATCTCACCTGATGTTAAGTGCAGATGAGGCCAAAGGTATATCTCACTGGTTCAGTAACAGCCTATTCACTCTAGCTCTAGTTTGATTCCGAGAAGCCAATCCTAAAGTAAAGCAGTGGCAGACTAGTGGTTTGACGTAAGCAGAGGGTTGTTGTTTCGCACCCTAAATCTGTACACACTAGCTAATACATTCAAAGGTGTGTGTTAAGTTCCCAAGCCACACTAAGCCAGCGTAGGAACTATACGGCCCGAGGCCTGTCATTCTGAGAAGAGGCCTGTGCCCTGCAGCGGGATGTATAAACGTAAGTAAACGTATACGTAGTTATCTCCTTTGGGGTTCCTTTTTATACCAACTTTTTATTGCAATTTGGATGTTTTTAACATCAATTAAACATATCCTAGATGCCTGATCTGACGACATTTACGGTTAGTTTCGTTTATTATACCATTAGCAAATAAGATTTGTTTTACAGCTTACATATTCTAAACATCAAGCATCTAAGGGGTTGTTGCACAGTCGAGGAAACTGTATCACGTACCAGGGCGAAATCTTTGTGCTCCTTATATCATGTTGACATCGCATACAGTTTCCAAAGAAATCATAGCGAAATTGATTACGAAAGGTACCACCCTCGTACAATCGTGTTCATAAACTTATGAGCAAAAATTCTATCAAAAATATCTGAACACGACTCCATTGTGAACAAGGTTATGAACTCGTCTGTACAGTCACCTGTATTAATATCTGCTACAGCGAAGCATGCAGTATCTGACACGCCCTACCGGCCCTAGGAATCAGATATTTATGCATCCTTTGTGTCAGATATTGGTACTGGTGAAGATTCAGTTTCTCGTGTTTACCTGGAAGACTTTAGGCGCAGACACGAGCGAAGCGAGCGCGGACGACAGCGTGGCCGCGAAGCACCCGCCGTATATCAGCGGACCGAAGCCCGATACCAGCCTTATCACCTTTAGAACAAACAATATGCATAATTTATTGAATCAGGCGTTACTTTGCGGATATCCATATCAATTAACTAAAAGAAGTTCTTTGCTCACCCCTGACCTATGATAGCTAAGTTTTTGCAAGATATGCGTGTTCCTGCAGTTCCTTCACATCCACACTGTAAGAACACACACAAATCACCCAAACCCATCTATCACCACCACCACAATACACTGAACTCAACAACACAAAAAGAACTGTTTCGAACTCTACCAGAGCTCATCTTCAGAGCAACACAACCGTTATTCTAAAATCTGGTAGTATGGTGTACGGTTATGTTACTCTGAAGATGAGCTCTGGTTGAGTTCGAAACGCGTCAGTGTATTGCGGTGGTGGTGATAGATGGGTTTGTGTGATTTGTGTGTTTTCTTACAGTGTGGAAGTGTAGGAACTACATGAACACACATTTCTTGCATAAACGTAGATATCATAAGGTCGCGGGTGAGCAAAGAAATTCTCTTAGTTCATGACTGCACTGCTGTGAAGATGGATACAACTCCATACCCGCCTATAGCCAAGATGTCTGCTGATTTTTATTTACTTTGAATGTACAATACTAACACTAGCTCATAGAATTCTTTACTAAACTAATTTGGGTTTTTTTTTCTGAATTAAATAAATTTACTTAATTGAATTGAATATCCGAAGTAGCAACTCGATTCCTCTCGGTTGCTTACATTTTTCGCGTAGTCGGTGGTGACAGTTCAAAGGTTCTGACAACACCTGTACCCGACTGACGCACGATGTAATTTTCGGGAATCCCTAAGGGAATTTAGTAAAATCCCGGACTTTTAATTCATCCACCGGACCTAAAAAGGTTTTCCCGTGCAAAGTCGTGAGTAAAGTCTAGTAGTTCGACATAATTTGTATTTGCTAGCTCATTAAAAGCAATCATTGCAAGGTTTACATCTGTCAGCAGTAATTCCAGACAACTAGGTATAACATCGGGGCGTTCAGACAGTGGCTACAGACCAGTAAGTCTCCTTCACTTGTGCTCATGGATGTTGGTGATCATTCCCCATCAGATGACCCGTTTTCTCGTTTGCCTCTTAAACTCCCACGGCCTGGTAGCCTATATAAGGCCCTAAACTGAATGCTCCTTTCATCCACTCAAAGGGATAAGTTCACCTTTCTACATACATCTCAACATCTGTCAATTGTGTTTGTTACTTATTTTGTACAATAAAGAGTTTACATACATAAGTATAGGACTTGTTGTATGTATGTAAACTCTTTATTGCACATGAAAAATTAAAATACAGATACACAGAGAAAACTACAAATGCGAGCTTAACCCTTTATAACGATCTCTTCCGCCTAAACTATGTATATTGTGATGTGACATTGTACTCTCTCATACATAAGCATAGGCATAAAGTTTCATGTATATAAAACAAACACTTAACTTGGGCCACAGGAGGATAAAAAAAAACACCCGTAACAAATACATATATCCGAGTGGTGCAGTTCCACTCACGTCATTGCTATGATGCAGGCCATACTCGCAGGTCCGGTTGGCGCAGTCCCCCATGGTCCAGTTGGCGACGTCCCCCTCGAGCCCCGAGGCCTCCCGCAGCACGGTCCAGCCGGCCAGCACCGCTATCAGCAAGTACGACAGCGTCGTCAGCAGGATGGCTAGGAGGGTGCCCTTCGGTATCGACTTTTGAGGATCCTGACGACAATTGACTTCATTTGTAATGGACTTATGAAAGGGAACGTCTTAAAATAAAGTTTAAAGAAAAACGGGCAAAATACGTAACGTTCATTTGACATAACATAGTTTGCGGTAAAAGTATTGATTATAAGGTACAAACTTTTATGATTCTGCATCTGCAGTCAACAAATTGGTTTAGGTTAGGTTAGGTTTATTTTATAACAATCCCGTAAAGATGACAATTTCTGAAAAAATGCATTAGGTATATCAAATGACCAGTTAAGTTGACAAGTTCAGTTAAGTTTTTTTCAAGTTTTTTTTTGATTAATTGTTGGAACAATTCTTCTTCTCGACTCGATCAATGTTCAAAGTGAACCACGTCCAAAGCGTGACATGGTTTAAGACTCCAACGAAAAACTTTAACAGGGGACTCAACCATCTGCTGATGGTTTGTCCAACCATATAGTGGGGCTTAGAGGATAAGCTTTGGGATTAGATGTACTAAGAGTTGATTGGGATCTTTGAATTTAGGTACATCTAATATCGTAATAACTAATTTTCAGATTAATGTTTTTGGTGAGTGTTATTAATACCTTAAGATCGCCGGAAATGTTAGCTCCCGCCAATATCCCGGTGGCGGCGGGGAAGAATATGGAGAAGACGGAGAAGAACGAGTGCTCCACACCCTCGTACAGGCGATAGTCCGGACCCATGTTGCTTTGCAGCACTGACACTGGGAACAAATGAAAAAATTACTGGCACTTGAGGTATCCCATCTCAGGCCTCTAGGTTGGCAACGCATCTGCAATACCCCTGGTGTTGCAGATGTTTATGGGCGGTGGTGATCTCTTACCATCAGGAGACCCACTTGCTTGTTTGCCATCCAGTCGAATAAAAAAAAAAGATTCATGAATAGACAGACACAAGTAAGAAAGGGCTTTCATCGTTTATGATGTGGGCCGCGGTGGAATAGAATTCGCTTTTCTCGTCTGTATTTTCGAAAAAAAAAAACATTGTTTGTTAGCCCAGCGAATTAGCTCGCTGAAGTGGCAATGGGCAGGCCATATAGCACGGAGAACAGATGCCCATTGGTGCCGAAAAGTTCTCGAAAGGAGACCGCGGATCAGCGAGCGCAGCGTAGGACGTCAACCAAAGCGATGGACGGATGACCTGGTTAAAGCTGTAGGTTCGTGGTGGATGCAGGCCGCTTCCAACCAAAACAGGTGGAAGTCTATGGTGGGCGCCCACGTCCAACAGTGGACGCCCTACGGATGATATGATGGTGAGGATGACGATTATGATGATGATGATGATGATGACAATTTAGGTTGGATAGGCTGTTAGGTACTGAACCCATGAGCTATATCTTCAACCTCATCTGCCGTTACAGCGCTAGTTAGCTTAGCGGAGCGAGGATATGTAAATGAAGCGTTTCTATTGGTTCATGACAAACACACTCCTCGCAAAGCACCCTCGAAAATCTCTGGTGGAAACACATCCCCTTCAAAGCATCTCTTCCAACATACACCAGATAAGAAACGGGCTGCTCACTATTATAGCCGACGAACCCCTGCGCTAGCTCTATCTCGCTCTTGGGCCCGATGATGGAGCCGACGCAGAAGTCCACGATGGCCGCCAGCAGGATGATGAGCAACACTATTTGAGCCTTCGCCTCCCACTCCATGCCCACTATCACTATGCCCGTGAGAAGGACTATAGTTATGCAGCCGTAGATCGCTTGGTCCTGTAAATGAAGATTTTTTACATGGTAGTATTATATAAAGCCACTTCCCGCCGTCTGTACGCTTAGATCTTTTAAACTAAGCTACAGATTTAAATTTATACGTAGTGTTCACCATCAGTCAGATATTTTTTCACGTTGGGTTAGGTTAGGTATGATACACATCTCTACATTACCTCATCGCCTCAAAGTACGATACATACTCGTGTATTAGCGCAGGTACTCGTATAGTTTTTGGGAAATGGAACAAAATATGTGAAGTGTCTTTGATAAGAGATCTTTTTATTTGAAAATTGTACCCGTGCAAAGCCGAGGCGGTTCGCTAGCTGAAAATAAATTAATATCATCATGGGACACTTGACACCAATTGACCTAGTTCCAAACTAAGCAAAACTTGTACTATGTATACTAGGCAACGGTTAAACATACTTATATACATAAATACATACTTAAATACATATTAAACATTCAAGACCCGAGAACAAACATTCGTATTATTCATACAAATATCTGCCCCGGCCGGGAATCGAACCCAGGACCTCAAACTTCGTAGTCAAATAAAATGTTATGGTATTACGTGAGGAGAAAACTTGAGTTATTTACTACTAAACTTAAGCTATCTCTTTCCATTAAAATTAAATTTAATAGGACTTCACATAACATGGTCTCTGCCAAATCGACAATTTAAAATAAACCTCCGCAACTAGGTTTGTCAAACTTCCCGCCACTTACCCAGCTCTTGCTGACCATGTAGGCTGACTCCGGTATAAGCGTGATGAGTGACTCTCCAAACCCGACCACGTACATGGCGCAAGCGACCGCGTTGGCCATAGAGAATATCAACCCGATACTGCCCCCGAACTCTGGCCCGAGCGAGCGAGATATCATGTAGTACGTGCCACCTGAAATGTTGAATAAAGAATACAATAAGACTCTTTATTGAGCACATTTTTACATGCTTTTATTTAGTTTCACCTGTCCCGTTGTCTGTCTGTCTGTCCGTGTGTAATCAAATCTTGCAAGTTAAATTCGACCAACTTCCAGTAGTTGGATTGACTTGAAATTTGGTGTACTTATGTAAATTGCGTGACAATACAATAATCTGGTAGTGAAATCCTGGTAATCCGGCCAGGATCGTCTCCACAAGACGGAACTCTTCAACAGTTAATGGCATCGACTTGAAATTTAGTATGCAAATGTAGTTTGGGTGACAATACAAGTACCTACAGTCAGCAAAAAAAGCTTGTATTAAAAATATTTTTTTTACCAAAAACTTATTTTTTTTTGTCAATTAAACAAAAAATTATGAAGATAGCTATATCTAATAATCTATCTGACCGGCGACAGTTAAAGCTCCGCGTGAAATCACACCGACACTAATAGTACGGCGCGACGTCACAAGACTCCCACCTCCGAACTTAGCCCTTTCGATTCGATCCCAGCCGTTACGATCGTGCGGGTTAATTACATTTGAATTTGACATGAATTGTACATAAAGTGCATTGTCGAAATTCTTTTCATACTTGGATGGGTTCGAAAGGGTTAGACGTGCTATATCTTTGTCATTTTTCGTTTGATTGAAAAAGAAAAAAAAAACGAGTCCAATATTTCTGATAATTTAACTGACGGACTAAATACAATATCTTTTTTAACCCGGAAAGTTCTCACTCAATTACGTCTCTAAGGGGCTGTTTCACCATCCAATGAATTAATTTTATTTGACGGATAAATGTGATGCCGTCTCCGTCTATTCGAACAAAACAAACAGATGAAATGAGATGAAATGAGATGGTGAAACAGGGGGTAAATCTTACAGAACGTGAAAAACACGTGGCAATTTTAAACTTCATGGTCTTGCGTAGTTGAATATCTATATCTACACAATTATTGATATTCTAATAAATCTACGATCATACCACAGTATAACAAGTTTCCCTACAGTAATCCGACGGAGACGTCTAGACAGAGCAATCAAGAGCAAGCAAGTGCGGGACGTGAGGGGTGAGACGCGGGTGGGAGGAGCCCCAGCTGCATACTTCGCCGTTCTTAGTAGCTTAGGACAAGTCTTCTAGGGCTATCGCGTTTTTTTTTACATTTAAATTTAAAATAAAATGTATTATGGCGCATACGACATGTACTGCGAGTGCGTGCAAATCTTCATCTCGCATAAATAAGGAACTAAGATTTTATCTATTTATATAATTTTATTTATTTATTTTTATAAAATTAAATTCAATAACAGGAACTTTAAGTCCGTTAAGTCTAGAAACCGAATGTATTTGCCGGTTACTAATCTATGAAAGTATATTTTGTAGAAAAACAAGTTTTTTATTTCAAAAATATTATATTTTGATACTTTTGATACGTCTACCTTCCAAATTTTAAATTTTTGACAACCCTTCCTTACTTGCGTAAATACCTATACAGGCTGCGGTATCGCTCAACTTCAAAGGCGTCGGCCTACTGTAGGGAAGACTTATTATACTGTGATCATACTAAGGTTTGACGCGAAGCCAAATCTTGTTTCAGGTATTTTGTACACGGTTACTGAACGCCACAAAACTCCACCACACGTCACAGAACTAAAGCGATTTTGTTTGTTTGGTCTCGATCGCCGGAATTAAATACATAAACTTACCACCCTTGATGACCCCGTTTGTACTGATAGCGGACATGGAGAGCGCTGTTATGGTCGTGACGACAGACGTCGTGAGTATGAGCAGGATAGACTGCGCTGCCAAAGGAAAGATCACGTTAATTCAGAAGTCAAAGTTATAAGTTCTGGTTCAAAGTAAGTGTTTAAATCCGTCGGGGTCACCCACTGTCCCTTTTAATTCGCTACACTCTTGACCAAGGAAGTTTTTCGGCGAATCGCCGTATCAATTCTGGAAACTCCAAGCATAGTCCTTAGTAGCTCCTTGCGTGACTCTTAAGCCTCTCCAAAAAAACAACAAGAAAGGACCTTTGATACTATAAACCCGTTAAAGAGTAAAGAGCGCGCAATAATGCTACTCCGTTAAACCATATTGCCCCGCGTGCCATGAACGTTCTTATAGGGTACAAGCACTCTCGATAAGTTACGTACCTACTCCAGCCTGTCCAACGACCCAGGACAGCCGAAGGAACAGCATGACACCCCAGATGTTGAGGAGGCATCGCATCAGCACGCCTTTGATCCAGCCGAACTTGACGTTGGGGCTCGGCGGCGGCTGCGACGAGTCTTTCTCCAGGGTCTGACCTGGCTGGAAGCAAACTAGCGTGTTGGAATTGTTGAAAGTCTTACTGTCCGTGAGAGAAGGATGTATACAAGGGAAGGAAGGGGGTTTAAAGGTAAACGTCCACTTGTCGGTATCGTACGCATCGGACGCATCGCACGCAACGGATCGTAGTATTCTTTGTATAGAAACTCACATAAGTGCGTCCACCTGTCCGCATCGTAAGCATCGCACATTTCTATACAAAGCAACAAATCCGATACGTCCGAAACGTACGATGCGGATAAGTGGACGCCTACCTTAAGAGAGAAAAGGTATTCGAAAATAGTCAATGGATCATTCATTACTCAAGCGGTTCAACTGCCTCAATTTTCATGGTTACATTTTTTTATGAATGGACTGATTTGATGACATTTTAGATTATTAAAATTACTGTTATTAAAATTATTATTACTACGAAGCTTGAGGTCCCGGGTTTATTATGAATAATACGAATATAGTAGTAGGTACAAGCTTTGCTTAGTTTGGGACTTGGTCAATTGCGTGTCAAGTGTCCCAGGATATTTATTTATTTTATTTTTTAAACCTCTTGTATTTCTACTAGATAATCTGGAAACTGTAACAGAATTTTCTAACATTTCAACAATATGTGCCTATGAAAATTAAAAAATAGACGCTCGAAGAAAGACCCAAATACAATTAGCTCAGCAAAATCTTATGCAGTTTAGAGCCTAAAAGTATAAAATGAATTATAAATAGTAATTGCTCGTCCGTCGTTTTTTCTTCTTTAAACTACATTGAGGGCCTAACTAACAGCACCTTCACCTTTTTGTGATAAATATCTGTGATACCATCTCTATTTGACTGTTTCATGCAATATAAGAGATGCATTAAACTGAATTTCGCGGCCTGAAATCCATATCTGTCAACATCTCTGTTAAATAACTTGCGCTATCTACCTGGGTGTGGCCTGTTATTAGTTTTTTAATTTATATCACACTTTTAAGTTCATACGAAGAAGCAATGTAAAGCAAAATGATTGATGTTTGTAGCGTGACAGGCGACATCAGTTGTGTTCAGAATGGCGTACATTGATAGCAGTTCAGTTTGTATGAAAAAAGGAAAATTCAAAGACTCTATTATTTTTAAAAGTCGCTGAACTAGTGCTGTTCAGTTTGACGAGGAAGATCTATGTTTAAATTTTTTGCTCGTATTACAGGCCAAACCCGGTATATTGATAGATATTGTCTGTATCATTACCAACCTACTCGGTAGCTGCCCAACCTACGCATTGGCACAAGCATCATTTGATTACTTATGGCGCCTTAACTCCACCGCCGCGTTAATCAATGCACTAATAAAAAGGTTAACAGATGACATGGCATTAGTAATCTTAATTAAATGAAGCCGGTCGTGATCCGACCTAGAACTTCGGGTCAGCCCTATACTAGAACGCTTTAGACATAAATCATTCATGATAGAAGATACACTAACGAGTAATTCTGCTAAAAACATGACACATCCCATCCCCATCAGATGACCCGCTTGCTCGTTTGCCACCCTCTCGCAATAAAAAAATGCTTCGCGCGCGTAATCCATAAATCTGGCAGTTGAATTGAAATATAGAGATTTTTCTAAATTCTCACAGTTTACATCGACATTGCATTAAAAACAGCCGTGCAAAATTTTTATGACTAAGCACAGCGGTTTTAATTTCAATTATTACATGCAAACGATTATCAACTTTAGGGTGGTAGACCACACATTATTTGGTACACACTACACACATACTCAAAAACTCTTTTACAACGTTAACATTTATTGTTTAGTAGGATGGATTTGAATTTAGGAACTTAACAAATTTTGACATACACGTAGATGTCTTGAAATTGAAGCTCGTCGTTAGAAATAGAAATAATTTACATATTTGCAAGAATATGGTTATCATGTAGAATGTCATTATCATACGCATCGGAAGAGATTTGAGACAAAATCGAAATATGGTTAGCAAAACATCGTCACGAGAGCCGTAATCAAGAGCGAGTTAGGTGAGAAACGTGATACACCTGTGCGGTTTTTGCTTAGCCATTTGAATTGATGTAAAGCCATAGGAAGCCAGGAAGCTAATTAATATAGGTTCGTATTCTTAATAAATAATTATATAATAGCCCTCTTGTTCTGAGAGGAGGCCTGTGCCCAGCAGTGGGACGTATATAGGCTGGGATGATGATTTATTAAAATAAACAAATATCTGCCACATACTCGTAGAAGAAGATGGCAATAGGTAGGACCATGATATTATTTATACAGTATGGCCAACGCAAATGAGGAACGCTATTGGACTTTATCATAATAGGCCTTTAAATATCAAGAACATGCAGGTACCTTGTGCAAGGTCCGCCCGGATTGCTACCACCATCTTGCTCGCTAATCCTGCCGTGAAGCAGCAGTGTTTGCACAGCCGGTGAAATTACTGGCACTTGAGGTATCCCATCTTAGGCCTCTAGGTTGGCAACGCATCTGCAATACCCCTGGTGTTGCAGATGTTTATGGGCGGCGGTGATCTCTTACCATCAGGAGACCTACTTGCTCGTTTTCCATCTAGTCGAATAAAAATAAAAAATAAACGCCAATTTTGACCATTTTTGGCAACCCCCCCCCCCCTTCCTTGTCACCCAATGTTGTTTCTGTGTCACAAACCACCTGACCCCTCCCACCCGCTAAAAGTGTGATGTAATTTATAGATGTCCCCCTATATCAACAACAACTAACAAAGTAAGTCTTAATCTTACCCTGGCCAATAAATGAGGGCAATTAGTTAATGACTGTTGTTAGCTCAATTGCTGACCCGATCACCTAACGCACGTCAGTCCGGTTACCTGACGTCCCGGCTCGCCGTAAGTAGATAATCTGTATTATCCTATTATAAGACGGCTTACATTCCAAGATAATACAGGGCGTCCCACAGCTACGACACATGGAGGGGAAGTACCTTAAATATTGTAGATAGACAATTTTACTGAAAGAAGACTTTATTCAAAACTAAGACAAAAATCACGAAAAGGAGAAAAAAAAAAAAAAATGATGAGAATAAATTATTTAATAAAGTAAAAAAAAAAAACTACTCCATACCCGTCCGCATCGTACTTGGCCAAACGTACCCATTACCCCAGCGGCATTGCCCCGTTGTATGGCCAACGAGACCCGCTGGACCAAGTACGACCGGAACGGGGGTCACCTCCTCTGTCCCTCATTCCTGCGCCCCAATTCCCAACCAACGTCTGGCGTCCACCCCCAAGGGCCAGCCGTCTCGACCGCAAATGCACAAAGTCGTACGCCGGTTCCAAGGCTGAGTATTTCAGGCGCTTTTTGACCGCGCGCATTTTCAGCCGCGGAACCAGCTGCCCTCGACGTGTGACTCAGGTGTATGCCGCAAAGGTACTTACGCACCTACGAACAGAGTCTTTATACGTATTTCATGTTCAAAGAAGACTTTATTTGATTTTAAAAACAATTTTAACTGCATTCAATATTTTTGAATAATTGCCCGCAAATGGTAAAAAAAACACACCGTAATTTTACTACACGATCGAAAGGCTCAATCTGAAGGAATTTTTTTCCAAGTAACATAGCATTTAAAAAAAGGAAGACCATGAGATTAAAAATAATACATTCACAATTTCAGGAAAATGAATACAATGTAAAATTTCATGGTCTTCCTTTTATTTAAGATGTTACTTGGAAAAAAATAATCCTTCTGATTGAGCCTTTCGATCGGTGTAGTAAAATTACGGGTGTTTTTTTTTACCATTTGGCGGGTTCGATTCCCGGTTCAGACAGGCAATTATTCAAAAATCTTTCAATGCAGTTGAAATTGATTTTAAAATCAAAATGAAGTCTCCTTTCAGTAAAATTGTCTATCTACAATATTTAATGTACTTCCCCTCCATGTAGCATAGCCGTGGGACGCCCTGTAGAGTAAGTAGGTACGGGGTTATTTAGTCAGCGGATTCTGTTAACAGGGTCATTATTGAGCATATTGAGCTATCTAAAAAAAAATTTTACAAGGGTACTTACACAACATTAGGTAGGTACAATTATTGTGAACAAAAAAAAATGAGCACGTGTTTGGTGTCTCGGCTCAAACTCATATTTCCCTAAAGAAGCACCCTTCAAAGTTTTATATTTCTCATCGTTGAAGACACACTGATTATTATTTATTTTATTAGTTTTTTTATTTATCATGGATCAAACCAATAACTAACTAGTAATTTGCTTGAATAAGGGCTGTTTCACCATCCATTGATTAGTGTTAACTGGCGGTTAGGTGTGATGCCGTCTCTATTTGTTTTGTACGAATAGACGGAGACGGCATCACGTTTAACCGTCCGTTAACGCTAATCAATGGATGGTGAAACAGCCCCTAAAACTCTCTACAGAAGTTAGAGGGTTTAGTCACTTTTCAGTAGTTACTTTGGAGGACAATTTCTGCTCCAATAGATTGAGATTGAGCAATCAAAAAAATATATATTTTAGATTACTCTCTAACAATAAGAAAATAAAATCATATCGGAAATGTTAGGTTAGTATTGTTCGGTATTTAAGATAGATTTCTACCTTTAAAATTAATCTGCCCATTTGAAGCGACTGAAACTCGACTTGCAACTTTTTGTTCACACACATTACAGACAGAGCTTTTTGTTATTCAGGTCAATACTGTGTACAATTCATGCAAGAGCAGCTAATAAAAGCGTGACAATAATAAATAAATAAATAATATATCACGGGACAATGCACACCAATTGACCTAGTCCCAAAGTAAGCTTAGCAAAGCTTGTGTTAGGGAAAATATTCGAGCGTTTTGACCGCGCGGTCAACGTCATTAGCGACCCAAGTTTATATAACACAACGGAAAGACAAGTCACAATAATTTTTATCACGCTAAATCCAGCATCGGTATTGTCTTCAATTTCATAAAAAAAACAACCCTGGGCATTACCACTTTTAAATACCACCTTCGAAGACACCAATGACAAAAAGAAACGCTGATTATTCGCCCGTTATGGGTACTAAGCAACGGATAAATATAATTATGTAGATATAGATACATACTTAAATACATATTAAACACCAAGACCCGAGAACAACATTCGTATTTTTCATACAAATATCGCCCCGGCACGGGGATCGAACCCGGTACCTCAAGCTTCGTAGTCAGGTTCTCTAACCACTAGGCCATCTGGTCTGGTAGTCGACAAAAAACATATTCCTTGCAAAATACTTTTAGCAGCAAATGTGTATTGATATAAATCGATTGGCTTTAGATGCAGCCAATCTTCTGCATTTTTATTCCACATGTCGATTCTTTTGAGAAAGCGGTTTGTAAAAAATACATTTAAAGAAGGATATTATTCTTATTTAGAAACTGGTTTTCGAATCTGAGGGGCTGTTCACCATCCATTGATTAGTGTTAACTGGCGGTTAGGTGTGATGCCGTCTCTATTTGTTTTGTTCGAATAGACGGAGACGGTATCACATTTAACCGTCGGTTAATGCTAATCAATGGATGGTGAAACAGCCCCTGAGTCTCGAAGGCGCCGAAGGGCTAGGTACGTATTCTAGTAGTACTTACATTATGGCTGTAAATTACAGCCCACTATTATCATATTTCAGTCCGTAAAATGTAACTGAAATAATTATCTAACACCTGCATAAATACGATATACTATGCTGAAACTATTTGGATACATAACGTTTTCCAAGGTCTTAATAGCGATGGAAAATTAGAAGCACTTATGACACTTGCATTCACATGAAAGGGATACATGTAGTTTTGTCAATGTTTTTTACATCTTACGGTTTAAGTGCGGAAAATAATTGAGAATATATTAACAACCATAATATGTAATAACAACCTTATCAAACTTGTTTATTTATTTACGATACCAATGTACTAATTTTATTATTTGTTTTTGTTACCAGAATAGATCTGATATGACGCATGCGAAAACTTTTTCTTTAATAATAATATTTTTATAGTATATTTTTTTTATATTCTGTATTGTTATTTTGCCAACGCACCGTAACTCAGATTATGTTATGGTTATGGATGTCCATCGGTGGCGGTACCTAATTGCTTTCCATCAGGTACCCGCCTGCTCGTTTTCCCCATCATATAAAGAATCTTATTTTGTGTTTGTATGATAACGTATAGATAATACGGCACGATCGTTGATCGACCAAGCTCTGTAAAATTTTGATAAAAAAAACATAGGTATCATTGGTTATTTTTTGTAGTGATGAGGAAACAAAAACATGGATATCATTGCTATTGTTAAGGATAATAAAATAAGTAGCGCTAATTAATATCAGTGTGGTTTTCCACATCCTAGCCACTTTAACAGCAAATAGAAATTTTGTAACCCATACAAAATAACTCCTCAAAATAGCGGCAGAGAAATTGGACAAAAATTCAATTTTAAGAAAGTCATCTTGGCATAAAATAATACTTCTGTGCTGTGCTGTGATACGTAATTTTTTTAGTTTAGTTCTATGTACATACAGTCACCAACACCAATATCTGACACAACAAGCGTGCATAAATACGACTCTATTACTAGGGCCGGAAGGACGTGTCAGATATTTTTGCACGCTCCGCTGTGGCAGATATTAATGCTGGTGACTAGACCTATAGTATTTTGTGTAATAATGTCACGAATAAATGTTTTTTCTTTCATTCTTTCTATGATATTAGGTAATTTATTTCATGGCCTTCTTATCATATCATATCATGTCCTACTACTGGGCGCAGGCCTTTTCTCAGACTCAGCTTCTCTTAGACTTCTCTCGGGTTTGAGCTAGTTTACACGCGGGCGCAGTATAAAAAGAAACAGCAAAAAAAGGATTACACACGAGTGCTACTTATTTAGTTGAAAACCAAGTCCCGTTCCCGGTTATTACCTATTAGGTAGCTTTAGTCCGAGATTCCACCGAATTCGTTTATCTAAGCAAAAAAAAAACGGGAACTATGCAATTTTCCGGGAAAAACTATCTTCTGTCCTATGTCCGAATGTCTCCATCTGAATCGATATACCGGTTTAAGCGTAAAAAGGTAAAAGACAGACAGAGAGAGTTACTTTCACACTCAGCGCCGGCCCTAGGACAGAGCAAGAGGAGCGAGCGCTCTAGACGCAAGATAGCAAGGGACGCCATTTTCCAGTTTCCAGTGGGAAATGAAATTATGATGACGCATTTTAAGAAGCGCTGTAGACAAACTCGCTCTACCTTTGATCAAGGGCTAGAGCCGGCGCTATTAGCAATTATAACATAAGTAAGAATTCAATAGTACATTGTTGTAGAGGCACGAAAGTAAGCAATAGATGAACAAGTTAGTTTGAAGGCCTTCGATAATACGAGTTCATCTATTGCACTTTTTGCCGAGACTAAACATTGTGCTTTTCACGATCACTGCGAGGAAATAAAAATAGTGTCACCAGCCAGCACGCCAGCTCAGCACGCCAGGAATGAAATTCAGAAATTATATTCTAAAAGGTCGTATCGTATTATGAAATACATATATTGATGCGACCTGCTTTCGTAATTTGTTACATTGTTGTCGTGTTTTGCGAGCCATAAATGAGCCGGCTGTTTAACGTACATATATAGGCAGTTTTGGGTACTACTGGATTTAGTTATATCTATGCCACATTTTTCGAGCAGTGTCGTGAAAATAAATGTCACGTTACTTTACAAGATTACCCACCTTCCTTGATAGCGAGGCGTTATGTAGTTCATCCAGGGTGGGCCGTGGCGCCGCGTGGCAGGGACAACACATTCCTGTAGTTATCCAGCCTGGGCAACGCCTCCGGGTAAAGTGTCTGGAACACACAAGAGTTATTAATAGTCTAGGAGTCATTACATACGGATTTGCATTCCAACCGCAACGTAACTGTCGACTGCACCCAATGCCCACACGATTTCATGGCAGTCGTGTCAAAAACTGCACGCAAACTACACGCTACATCGACTTTATATGGATTACAAGCGGCCCGGCTTCGCTACGTATACAAAAAAATGTAATAAATGAGAAGAACACGCTCTACCGATTTTTGTGCAACTTCACATAACCATCTACTAAATAGTCCGAACAAAGCTAAAATTTGGTTGGTAGAGGGAACCCGTTCTTGAGTTATAAAATTACAACGAAAAGTGGCATTGATTTTATATATATATGGATTATAAAGTCGATGACAC